>NC_092037.1:77252047-77352002 GCF_003086295.3 Arachis hypogaea
ACTTCTACGTTTGCATTGGGTTTTGAATTCAAATTGAAGTCCATTGAATTTCTTGATCTGAGAATCAACTATAGTTCCCTTTCATCTATTCTGAGAATTGAGAATTAGATCAGATCTTCTTTGCTTTTTCATTTCATTTCTTCTGCAATTTCTTTTCTGTTTGATCAAAGGAGTGATTGAGATCTAGATCTATTTTCTAATCTCATTGCTCTTCTTCGATCTTCAATTCCTCTTCTAGGAATTTCATAACTAAGCTAAGTTTCTTACTGTTTGTTTCTTGAAGCAATTTTCCATTTCTATTTGCTACTGAGCTGAAACTATTCATCTCATAGCTCTCTGATTTACTTCAATCTGCATTTTCCTTGTTAAATTTTGAATCCCAGCACCCCAAATCCCTTTAATTCTTCAAGCAATTTACATTTTTCAGCAATTTAGATTCAGCAATTTACATTTCTTGCACTTTTTAAGTTTCAGTTATTTACATTTTTGCAATAAGTTTCAGCTCCTTTATTTCTTGCCTTTAAGTTTCTGCAATTTATCTCTTTTACACTTTACTTTTTGTCCAATTTACCTTTTGCACCTTTACTTACTTGCAATTTAGCTTCTGTTAATCAAAATCACTCAAATCACCAAATATTCACTTAACTAAATTCATCACCTAACTAAAATTGCTCAATCCATCAATCCTTGTGGGATCGACCTCACTCTTGTGAGTTATTACTACTTGATGTGACCCGGTACACTTGCTAGTGAGTTTGTGTGGAATTGTTTTTCCCTCGTCAAAGAGCACCGGAGGAGAAAGCTCACCGGTAGTGAAAAGAGAAAAGAGAAGAGAGGAAAAGAAAGAAGAAAAGAGAAGAGAAGTAAGAGATAGGTATGGATGGTGGTCGCCGGTGGTAGGCTGACGGCCAGCGGCTTGGCAGCGGCTGCACGGGCTGATCGGGAAGACTGGGCGGAGAAGAGACAAAGAGGACAGCCAAGAAGAAGAGAGGAAAGAAAACAAGGCTGCCTTTCAACAGGGCAGCTCGCCCCATTAACCCTTAGATGCGACTTGTGCGGATGCACAGAAGAGAAAACTTAGAGAGAGTGTGAACGCACACAGTGTGTGAATGCTGCAACCAGAGAGGTTGCAAAAGGATGTGCGGGCGCACAAGAGTGTGCGCTCGCACAGGGAACTTTTTTTTATACGTGGACAAAGCAGGTGTGCGTGCGCACGCACAAAGGTGAGAATGGGGGAGGTTGTTCTCACGCATAGGTTGTTCCCTCGCCCCCACCAGAGGGCTAACAAAGGGTGTGCGGGCGCACACGTCTGTGCGGCGCATAGATGGAGCGCAAAAAGGGACTCGTGCATACGCACACAGGTGTGGGCACGCACAGATCGGAGTAGAGGGGCAGTGCGCACGCACAGACTGTGCTGGCGCTGCGACCAGAGAGCATGCCAAGACGTGTGCATATGCACAAGCTTGTGCAGCCGCATAGAAGGCTAAAACACAGAGTTGTGCGCACGCACAGTTTGGTGCGTACACACAGATGCCCTATTTCAGAATTTTCTTTTCTCTTCAAAACTAAGTTCCCAACCTTGTACACCAACATACCAACCCCATATCATCCAAACAAGCACAAAATCATAGTCCACAAGTAATTCAACTTACAGAACTCAAAATCATCAAACAAACCTAAGATAAGCATTATATCACAAGAAAACAAATAGTTTAAAAAGCTATAAACAAGAGATAGAGCTAGAAAAAATGTCACCATGGTGGGGTGTCTCCCACCAAGCACTTTGGTTTAGAGTCCTAAGTTGGACTTGCATGGCTTCATTGGTCACTTAGGAAGTTCCCCAATGAGGAAAATCTCCAACTCCTTGGCTTGCTTTGGTTGAGCATGATCCTTCGAAATTGAGTCTTTTATACTATCCTCTTTTCCTTGCTCCTTGCCATCTTCACTCACCTTGTCTTCAACTATGCCGCATCCAAAAACAGAGTAAGCTCACGAATGGCTTATCAGACTCCTCCAAAGTGAACTTGACTAACTGCCATCCGACTCAAAAGTAGACTCCCGAATGTGATCTAACTAGAAACGGGCGTCTTAAGAATGTCATCCAAAGATATGGGATGGATTGTTGAGTCAATAGGAAGGTCTCCAAGATCTATCCGCTGGAAAGAGCAATCCTTGAATATGACAATTACATTTCTACAAACCCACAACTGACACAATACTCTTGTCGGCTAGCACGAATCTTGCCCCGGATCTCTTAAGAGTACTAAGTTCAATCTCTCATAAATAGGAGTGGCATGATGTTCACACACGCCCCCAAATCACACATACAGTCCATGAACATAGTCCCACCAATCAAACAAGCGACCAAATATGGGCCGGATCATTGCATTTTTCAGGAAGTAAAGAAGAGATAGAGTCATTACTGACTTTTTGTTGAGGTTGCCAAGCTTGTCCTTGTGAGTGCAAATAGCCTTGAGGAACTTGGCATATTTCGGCACTTGTTGAATGGCTTGAAAGAGAGGGACGGTAACTTCAACTTTCTCAAAAACTTCCACCACAGTGGGGTCAAGATCTTCTTGCTTCTTTACTTTCTTAGCTATTGTTGGGAATGGAATGGGTAAAGGCTCTTCAAGAAAGGTCTTTCTCTTTGGCTCCTTGACCTTTCGTGGTTCTTTTTCATCTTTATCAATATCTTCATCTCCACTCCTCATCACCTCTACTGCATCTCCTACCTCCTTATTGTTGGTCTCCTCATTCAACTTTGGAGGTATAGCCACATTCTTATCCAACTTAGTACCACTCCTAAGAATAATGGCGTTTATGCTTCCTTTAGGATTGGGTTGAGGTTGGGAGGGTAAACTACTTGAGGTTAAAGCTTGTTGGGTGCTTGGTGTGGTTTGAGGAGGGAGAGTCAAACGGGTAAGGGCTTCAGCTATTGTAGCCATGTAAGCATCTTATTTCTTATGGAACTCTCTTTGTTCTTGCATGAAGTATGGATTGTATCATTCATGTGGGATTGATTGGAGGGAAGGGCTTGGTTAACTTGAGTAGAATTGAATCTACTGTTTGGATGTTGATACTTCACTTGAGATGGAGGTTGTGGGGGTTGTTGGTATGGTTGTTGGTATTGCGGTTGGCCTTGGGGGTGTTGATGGTAGTAAACTTGAGCATTTTAATTGGGTTGAGCTTGGGAAGCTTGGTTCCACCTTTGGTTTGAGTTATCCCTCCACCCTTGGCCTTGATTACCTATATGTGGGTAGGGTCCTTGGGTGTAATTGGGTCTTTGTGGATAGGGGTTAGCAACTGCTAATGTAGTGTCCTCTTGGATTTGAGGGCACTCATCGGTGTAATGAGTAGTACAAGAGCAAACACCACATATCCTTGATGGTCCTTCGGTCCTAGGAGGTTGAGGTGGGGCATTTATCAAAGCTTGAGGGATTTGTTGCCCTTGGGTGATTTGCCTCAACAAAATTGTCATCTCACTAAGGGTCTTAGTCAAAATAGCATCTTCGATGGGAGAAACCTCGCTCACAGCTTTCGGTTGTGGACTCTTAGCCCAAGAGTGTTAAGTAGAATCTGCTAGGTCCAATATAACTTCCCATGCTTCTGCTGTGGTCTTGTTTTTGGTCAATGATCCTCCACTCACGGAATCCAAGAGAAGCTTATCTTGGTGGTGTATTCTTTGACAGATATAACTGATCAAAACCAACTCATCTATCCGGTGGTGTGGGCAAGCTTCTAGAAACTTCTTAAATCTCTCCCAATATTCATACAAAGTCTCCCCATCCCGTTGCACAATGCAAGAAATCTCTCTTCTCAGCTTGTCTGTCTTCTGGGGAAGGTAGAACTTCTCCAAAAATTCTTTTTCACAACAAGTCCCAATTGGATCTAACTTCACCCGGCTGAGTATAAAACCACTCCTTTGCTTTTCCTTCCAAGGAGAAAGAAAAAGCGAAGACCAACACCGCGGCTTCATCCACTCCATGTCTTCTTGCAGTTGCACATGCAACTTGGAAATCCTTAAGATGCTTCAGAGGATCTTCCCCAGGCAATCCATTGTACTTGGGGAGCAAGTTGATTGTGCCAGACTTAAGTTCAAAATTCGGATCCAAGGCCGGATATAGAATCTGAAGTGGGTGCAAGGCAAGATCAGAAGCTCCGGCCTCCTTCAAGGTAATCCTTTGAGGTGGGTCCGCCATGACAGTGTCACCTGAGTCACTCAAAGACAGTTCAAAACTCTCCACAGATGAATATAAAGTCTCCTCGTTGATTGGAGAATGATAGTCATGGATAGGTGGTGATAGTGAATGGGAATGGTCCTCAAGGGAGCCCGCTTTACTATTCACAAAAGCTAGCCAGCACCGAGCTTGTCTTATACGAGTTAAATTTCTTTCAATTTCTGGGTCAAACGTGGCCAAGCTCGGGTCTGGAAGCAACCGTGTCATTCAACTGAAGAGGCAATGAAAGCATGCAATTATGAAAGGCAAAACAAAAGTAGGCAAGTAAGCAAGAACTAACTTAACACTCTATAACTACCAAAACTAACTAAGGAGGGAAAGTAGTAATTACAATCAATGCCAAGTAGCAAACCAAAAATTAACTATTCACACTATTCGCATATTTACACAACCAAACATCATGGAACTCATTGCACTTAAAGTGAAATCCCCAGTAACGGCGCCAAAAATTTGACGACGGCCAAAAGCATAAGTTTTGATTTTCACACTAAAATAGGATTAACGTTGCAAGTATAGACCCAAATCCTATAATCGGTCGCTGATCAAATTTGAAAATTCACAAGATGTGTCACAACTCAAAACCAATATAAACTGAGAATATTTAGCTCCCGGGTCGTCTCCCAAGGAATCACTTAAGAGGCAATGAGTGCGCAAATTCCGGTTGTAGTGATCAAGGGATTGTTAACGAAGAAATGAACATATAAAGCAATAAAAGAACATGCAAAATTGTAATGATTGAACTAATGAAGAAATTAAAGAACTGACTATGTAATATAAACAAGTATAAAAGAAATTAACATAGCAATGTATGGAAAATTGAAAGCATAAAAAGGGATCTTGGCTTAGAGTGAGCTAAGGATCCTTTCCTTGTTGAAACCACAACTATGCCAATTATGTTGGATTAATCTCACTTGATCAACCCTCACATCAGAATGTAAGTTAAATGAGCATAAGTGTTCTTAATCCACAAATCCTAAATTGCTTGCTAATTGCCTTAGCAACAACTTAACGTTAGTGGGAACAAGAACAATTAACAATCCAAAGATTGACACTAAATGTTGGACATTCCAACTCTAGGAACCCAATTGCTCACTTTACCCAAGCCAAGAGACAAAAATTTAGCCTAAAACCATGTTTGACATTTTGTCAAACACTTGGTGGGCAAAAAGCTTAAACATGAGGAAAATGAGAAATGACTTGAAACCAAAATCAAAAATTGATCTCAATCAACAAGAATAGCATAAGAAAGCATAGAACATCAAACATTAAATTCATCAACAAAAAGGTGAAATTGCAAGAGAGAAGCAAAATTGAAAATATAACTTGAATTTTAAGAAAGAGTAATAACAATGTAACTATAAAGAGTAATAACAAGAGAATACTTACAATGAGATTAGCAAAACCCAATGATCAAAATTGGAAATAACACTTGGAATGTAAAACCCTAATGAAACCCTAATGGAGAAGATAAGAAAACTTAGAGAAAACTAAAACTAAAAACATTCTATTCTACTCCTAAAACTATACTAATGCTATGCTATGTTGTATCCTTCATTTCCCATCCAATATGAGCAAAAATTCTTCAGAAATGGGCCTCCAAAGCCTTGAAATTGCGAGTCACGTGCTTTTCTAATAAGGTCATACACGGACACCTATGCGGACGCACAGACGTGTGCATCCGCACACTTTGCGAAATCCTCAACCTGTGCGTACGCACAAGTAGTTGTGCGTGCGCACACTAGGCGATGCTTGACGGGACGCGTGACGCGCTCAAAATGATCCACGTGCTCTGCTTGGGCTTCTGTGCGAATGCACAAGAGGCTGTGCACACGCACAGGTCTCTGAGCTCATCTCCTTTGATTCTTCATGTTTCCTCCACTTTGCATGCTCTTCTTCTATTTTCTCCATCCTATTCCTACCTTATTCACCTGAAATCACTCACAAACACATCAAGGCATCAAATGGAAGGCAAATGGAATAAAAATAGATCAAAGTAAGCACAGAAGAGCATATTTTCATAATTAAGCACAATTTCGGAGGGAGATTCAAAAACATGCTATTAAAGGGAATAAGTGCAAGTTTATATGATGAAATCCATTGAATTCTAACCAAAATTCATCATCAAATATGGATTCGTCAAATGTGTATTAGGTTGTGAATAAATAATTGGAGCTTGAAATTGTGAATACCAGAACTTGGAGAAAGATATTTAGTTGAGGTTTTGGGACTGTGATTGGTTTTAATTAAATTGCCTTGATCATTACGTGGGAATCGGCCAAGGTATGGTTTAGGTTTCTTGCATTTAATATATAATGTTCTATGAAAACTTAGGCTAGATGACCATAGGATAAGTTGGAATGCAGTTCTGTAATTAATGTTTAGTAATTTTGTTGATGAACATGTTTGGTGTGATTTGGTGATTTGATTGTGTGCTGGAGATTGTGTTGGTGATTTGAAATTATGGATCATATAATTACAAGTGTATTGAAGGAAGCATGATGAACTTGAAATTGTGTAATATTATTGAATTGTGGTTGGTGAGTTAATGTAGAGTTTATTTGAGTATTATTGTTGGTGCATTGTGTTGGTATTGATAGGTTTAGTAATGCATGGAATTAAAATCTTGGATGAAAATGAGTTTAGAAGAATTTTGCAAAAGTTGATTTTGGACTGAACTTCGACGGGCTATAACTTTGCTTCTGAAATCCCAAATTGATTCCAACCTTTTTTAAATGAAAATTATATTCGTGAAGTTTAGGCCGTTTGAAGAATGGAAGAAAATTGATTTAAAATGAATGAGTTATGCTCGTTGGAATTTTTGGTGTGGAATTTGTAACTTATATTTAACTATGTAGGAGGCCTTCTATAATTCTGCAGCTCTGCTACTGAATGTATTTTTTTAAAGAGAATGTACACCCACATGTACGCATGGTCATGGTCCATGCGTACGCGTGGCATGGATCTTTGGCGATGCGTACTCGACTGGTCCCATGCGTACGCGTGACCCACACGCATGCGTGACATGAAGTTTTCCTCCATGCATACGCATGACAAAATGACGCGCGCGCGAGCTGCAGTTTCACACTCCCATGCGCACGCGTGAGCCACGCGTACGCATGGTACCTCTTTCAGCAAACATGGTTTTCTGCATTTTAAACTGTATTTCAAACTTCTAAACCTCTATTTTCATTCCTTTAGCCATAAACAGTAGTATTAAACCTGATAATCAAATGAAGCTAGGAAGGGGGGATAACTCTGAGATGAAGTAAAGCTGAAAAGTGATGAAAAGATTATGAAATGTTACGGATGATCATATATGATACTTGGCTGGATTACTCAAACGAATGATTATGTATGAAACTTGGCTTGAATGATTAAATGATATGAGATACGAGATTTCCTGGATAAAGTACCATGGCTTGCCATCACGTGTGCCAGGTTAAAAACTCGATACTCTATTGACCCTACGATGTAAGGGTGACCGAACACTTATAAATTCCCGGGAATGTTAACCCCCATTGAGCAATATTGATTATTTGAGAAAAAGCTATGCATAGACTCTTGAGGATACACGTCGAGGGATAGTCTAAGGTTTTTGGACTTGTCGGGTGATGTGTGGAAAACGATCCAACACAAAACTCATCGGAAAGTGTACCGGGTCGTATCAAGTAATAAAACTCACGGGAGTGAGGTCGATCCCACAGGGATTGAAGGATTGAGCAATTTTAGTTTAATGGTTGATTTAGTCAAGAGAATCAAAGATTGATTTGAGTGATTTTGTATCCGACAGTAAGTAAATAGCAGGAAATGTAAAGGGAGAGGGATGAATTGCAGAAATTAAAGAGAATTGAAAGTAAAGGTGCTGAATCTTAAAGGACAAGAAATTAAATGACTGAAACTTAAAGTGCAAGAAATGTAAATTGCAGTAACTTAAAGTGCAAGAAACATAAATTGCTTGAATTGAAAAGGGATTTTAAGACTGGGAATTTAGAATTTAAGCAAGGAAAATTAAATTGCAGCAATTAACAAAGCAGGAGATGAACTGAAATTAAGTAGAACTCAGACAGAAAGTGAAAATGTAATTGCAGCAATGGTTCAGCAGAAGAAGCAAAAAGTAAATTAGATCTCAGGACTCCAGAGACTAGATAGCAGAGTCTAGATCTCAATTGCCTTCCTAGATCCAAGTTCACAAAGTAATTAAAGAGAAATTGAAGATTGAAGTAGTGAAGGAAATGAAATTTAACTCAATCATGCAGAAGAAAAATCAAAGAGATCTTAAATGGAGATTGAGATAGAAGTTCCTCAATTATTCACACTCAAGACTCAAATAAAACTCAGTAAAGAAAACATAAAGATCAGAGGAAGAAGAAGTGAATTCTCTCCTCTAATTCTTGAGCTATTGTAGAAAACAGAAAATGGAAATTGAGCTCTCAAGTTGACTAAGGATGAAAATTCAAAAATGAAAGTAAACTCCCTTCTAATTCTAACTAACACCTATTTATACACTTTCTATTTTGGATCTAAGAATTTTGAGTGGGCTTGAAAGATGGGTGAAGAATTGAATTAAATTGGATTGTTGAGTGAAATTCAGCCCATCTTGCTCCCAGGAGGTTGCTCTGCTCTTGTGGAGAGCATAGCAGGGATGGCTTGCATGGGGATCCAATTAGCGCGCCAAGTGTGGGAGGGGCACCAAGGGATTGCCCTGCCCTTGTGGAGAGCGGGGCAGCAGTGTCATGGTGCGTGCCTTGCTTCCCTGCCCGCGTCCAATCTGTGCGCCCAAGCTCCTGGCCGTGTCAATCATGCGCGCCATGCACCAAGGAATGCTGCTCTGCCCTCTTTGTGGGCAGCGCAAAGCTTTCCTTGTTCTTGGGTGAGGTCCCAAGTTTGAAACCTAGCTGAAGGCATGCTGAGCTTTTTCTTCTTAGCACATGATTCACGCCTAAGGCTTGGCTTCCTAAAAGTCATGTGTTCGATCCTTGGAGGTTGAAAACAAGCCAATTTTGGCTTGTTTTTCTTTCATTTGAGCACTACTTCCTTCCCTATTGAGCTTGGGTTCGAAACCCATGGGTGGCACTTGGAGAACAATTTCCTTTGATTTATTTTGGTGAGAGCCCGATATTGCTCTTGAGGAGGGCAGGGCAGAATTTTTCCTTCCCTTGTTTCTTGGCCTAGAATTGTACTCCGCTCTCAAGGGGGGCAGGGCAGTGAAGCCTTGCATGCTTGTTTCATTGTTGTGCTCCCTTGGAGAGCAATGTGCTCTTGTGAAGAGCAGTGTGGCTTCCTTCTTCAAAGTTGCGCCACACTTCTTCTTAGTTTTGCCACACTATTTTCTTCCTTTGGCCACACTTCTTATGCCACGCTTCCTTCTTTTCTTCTTTTCTTCACCAACAAATAATCAAAACAACCAATCAAAGTATCACTGATGAGCGGATAATTTATACGCTTTTTGGCATTGTTTTTAGTATGTTTTTAGTATGTTTTAGTTAGTTTTTATTATATTTTTATTAGTTTTTAGTTAAAATTCACTTTTCTGGACTTTACTATGAGTTTGTGTGTTTTTCTATGATTTCAGATATTTTCTGGCTGAAATTGAGGGACCTGAGCAAAAATCTGATTTAAAGGCTGAAAAGGACTGCAGATGCTGTTGGATTTTGACCTCCCTACACTCGACGTGGACTTTCTGGAGCTACAAAAACCCAATTAGCGCGTTCTTAATTTTGTTGGAAAGTAGACATCCTGGGCTTTCCAGCAATGTATAATAGCTCATACTTTGCCCGAGATTTGATGGCCCAAACAGGCGTTCCAAGTCAGCTCAAGAATTCTGGCGTAAAACGCCAGAACTAGCACAAGAATGGTGGTTAAACGCTCAAACTGGCACAAAAGCTGGCGTTTAACTCCAAGAAGAGTCTCTACACGAAAATGCTTCAATGCTCAGCCCAAGCACACACCAAGTGGGCCCGGAAGTGGATTTTTATGTCATTTACTCATTTCTGTAAACCCTAGCTACTAGTTCTCTATAAGTAGCACCTTTTGCTATTTTATTTTCATCTTTCAATCTTAGATCTTTTGATCATGTTTTTATGATTGAACTCTCTTTGGGAGGCTGGCCATTCGGCCATGCCTAGACCTTGTTCTTATGTATTTTCAACGGTGGAGTTTCTACACACCATAGATTAAGGTGTGGAGCTCTGCTGTACCTCGAGTATTAATGCAATTACTATTGTTCTTCTATTCAATTCAGCTTATTCTTGTTCTAAGATATTCATTTGCACCCAAGAACTTGGTGAATGTGATGATTATGTGACGCTCATCATCATTCTCACTTATGAACGCGTGCTTGACAACCACTTCCGTTCTACACGCAAACAAGGCTTGAATGTTTATCTCTTGGATTTCTTAATCGGAATCTTCGTGGTACATTTTCACTGATAGGATGGGAGGTAGCCACTGACAATGGTGAAACCCTACATACAGCTTGCCATGGAAAGGAATAAGAAGGATTGGATGAAGACAGTAGGAAAGCAGAGAGACGGAAGGGACATAGCATCTCCATACGCTTATCTGAAATTCTCACCAATGAATTACATAAGTATATCTTTATTTTACGTTTTATGTTATCCTCCATAACCATTTGAGTCTGCCTGACTGAGATTTACAAGATGACCATAGCTTGCTTCATACCAACAATCTCCGTGGGATCGACCCTTACTCGCGTAAGGTTTATTACTTGGACGACCCACTGCACTTGCTGGTTAGTTGTGCGAAGTTGTGATAAAGAGTTGAGATTGCAATTGAGCGTACCATGTTGATGGCGCCATTGATAATCACAATATCATGCACCAAGTTTTTGGTGCCGTTGCCGGGGAATTGTTTGAGTTTGGACAACTGACGGTTCATCTTGTTGCTTAGATTAGGTATTTTTCAGAATTTTTAAGAATGAATTCTAGTGTTTCATGGTGATGTTCTTATCATCACCAAAGCTGATTGATCTTCATCAATTTAGCTCTTGAATGCAATGTCCTGCTGAAGCTTGGCTAGCCATGTCTAATTCCTTTAGACTAACATTGCATGATTCCTGGAATTCTTATTAAAATTTTGAATCTCTTTATTTTATTTTTCCACATAATTTTCGAAAAAACCAAAAAAATTACAAAATTATAAAAACCAAAAATATTTCTTGTTTGAGTCTAGTGTCTCATTTTAAGTTTGGTGTCAATTGCATGTTTTTGTTCTTCTTGCATTTATCATGTGTCTTCAGTGATCTTCAAGTTGTTCTTGATGATTTACTTGCTCTGATCTTTAAATTCTCTTGTTTTGTGTGTTTTGTTGTTTCTCATATGCATTCTCAGTTTGTTAGTGTCAGTAGTATACAAACTTCTAAGTTTTGGTGTCTTGCATGCATTGTTTATTTGATTTTAGTTGCATTTTGATTTTTCCTCATCATTAAAAATCCAAAAAAATTTTTAATTTGTGTCTTTTCAAGTCAATAATACAGAGAATTGAAGATTCAGAACATACAGTAGAGGAATTACAAAGAAAAAGCTGGGCGTTCAAAACGCCCAGTGAAGAAGGAAAAATGGCATTTAAACGCCAGCCAGGGTGCCTGGCTGGGCGTTTAACGCCCAAAAGGGTAGCAATTTGGGCGTTAAATGCCAGAATGTATACCATTCTGGGCGTTTAACGCCAGGATGGCACAAGAGGGAAGATTCTGTTTTTAATTCAAAATTTTTTTCAAGTTTCCATAATTTTTCAAAATCAAATCTTTTTCAAATCATATTTTTTCAATCATATATTTGCAAAATCAATTTCTTTCCATTTTCAAAAATACTTGCTAACAATTAACGATTTGATTCAACATTTCAAGTATGTTGCCTTTTCTGTTGAGAAAGGTTTAATGTTTGAATCATATCTTTTCTTGTTAGCCAAGTCATTGATTTTAAAAATCAAATCTTTTTAAATTGTTTTTACAAATCATATCTTCTCAATCATATCTTTTTAAAACTATATCTTTTCAATCATATCCTTTTGATTTCTAATTTCAAAATCTTTTTCAAAAATCACTTTACTTCTTTCTCGATCTTAGTTTTCGAAAATCATCAATCAATGTTCAAAATGTTTTTAAAATCTTTTTAATTTATTTTCAAAAATTTCTTCCCCTCTTCTCACATCCTAATTCTTCTACCTCCTCCTTCTATTCCTCTGACACCTCAAGGAATCTCTATACTGTGACATAGAGGATTCCATATTTTCTTGTTCTCTTCTCTTTTATATGAGCAGGAGCAAAGACAAAAGCATTCTTGTTGAGACTAACCCTGAACCCGAAAGGACCTTGAAGCGAAAGCTAAGAGAAGCTAAAGCACAACTCTCTGTAGAGGACCTAATAGAATTCTCCAAAGAAGAAGACATGGCAGCCAAAAACAACAACAATGCCAACAATGCAAGGAAGGTGCTGGGTGACTTTACTGCACCTACTCCTGACTTTTATGGGAGAAGCATCTCTATCCCTACCATTGGAGCAAACAACTTTGAGCTTAAGCCTCAATTAGTTTCTCTAATGCAACAGAATTGCAAGTTCCATGGACTTCCATTAGAAGATCCTCATCAGTTTTTAGCTTAATTCTTGCAAATCTGTGACACTGTCAAGACCAATGGGGTTGACCCTGAGGTCTAAAGACTTATGCTATTCCCTTTTGCTGTAAGAGACAGAGCTCGAATAAGGTTGGACTCACAACCTAAAGAAAGCCTGAACTCTTGGGAAAAGCTAGTCAATGCCTTCTTGGCAAAGTTCTTTCCACCTCAAAAATTGAGTAAGCTTAGAGTGGAAGTCCAAACCTTCAGACAGAAAGAAGGTGAATCCCTCTATGAAGCTTGGGAAAGATACAAACAATTGATCAGAAAGTGTCCGTTTGACATGCTTTCTGAATGGAACATCATAGGTATCTTCTATGATGGTCTATCTGAACTGTCCAAGATGTCATTAGATAGCTCTGCTGGAGGATCTCTTCATCTGAAGAAGATGCCTACAGAAGCTCAAGAACTCATTGAAATGGTTGCAAATAACCAATTCATGTACACTTCTAAAAGGAATCTTGTGAACAATGGGACGAATCAGAAGAAAGGAGTTCTTGAGATTGATACTCTGAATGCCATACTGGCTCAGAATAAAATATTGATTCAGCAAGTCAATATGATTTCTCAAAGTCTGTCTGGAATGCAAGCTGCACCAGGTAGTACTAAGGATGCTTCATCTGAAGAAGAAGCTTATGATCCTGAGAACCCTTCAATGGAAGAGGTGAATTACATGGGAGAACACTATAGAAACACCTATAATCCTTCATGGAGAAATCATCCAAATCTCTCATGGAAGGATCAACAGAGACCTCAACAAGGTTTCAACAACAATAATGGTGGAAGAAATAGGTTTAGCAATGGCAAGCCTTTTTCATCATCTTCTCAGCAACAGACAGAGAATTCTAAGCAGAACTCCTCTGACTTAGCAACTATAGTCTCTGATCTAATCAAAACCACTCAAAGTTTCATAACTGAAACAAGGTCCTCCATTAGAAACTTGGAGGCACAAGTGGGTCAGCTGAGTAAGAAAATTACTGAACTCCCTCCTAGTACTCTTCCAAGCAATACAGAAGAAAATCCAAAAGGAGAGTGTAAGGCCATCAACATGGCCGAACTTGGAGAGGAGAAAGAGGCAGTGAGCGCCACTGAGGAAGACCTCAATGGATGTCCACTGGCCACCAATGAGTTCCCTAATGAGGAACCATGGGAATTTGAGGCTCACACTGAGACCATAGAGATTCCATTGGATTTACTTCTGCCATTCATGAGCTCTGATGAGTATTCTTCCTCTGAAGAGGATGAAGATGTCACTGAAGAGCAAGTTGCTAAATACCTTGGAGCAATCATGAAGGTAAATGACAAGTTATTTGGTAATGAGACTTGGGAGGATGAACCCCCTTTGCTCACCGAAGAACTGGATGACTTGACTCGGCAGAGGTTACCTCAAAAGAGACAGGACCCTGGAAAGTTCTCAATACCTTGTACAGTAGGAACCATGACCTTCAAGAAGGCTCTGTGTGACCTAGGGTCAAGCATAAACCTTATGCCTCTCTCTGTAATGGAGAGGCTAGGGATCTTTGAGGTACAAGCTGCAAGAATCTCACTAGAGATGGCAGACAATTCAAGAAAACAAGCTTATGGACTTGTAGAGGATGTTCTGGTAAAAGTTGAAGACCATTACATCCCTGCTGATTTCATAGTCCTAGAGACTGGGAAGTGCATGGATGAATCCATCATCCTTGGCAGACCTTTCCTAGCCACAGCAAAGGCTATGATTGATGTTGACAGAGGAGAAATGATCATTCAAGTGAATAAAGAATCCTTTGTGTTTAAGGCTCAAGGATATCCCTCTGTAACCATGGAGATGAAGCATGAAGAGCTTCTCTAAAAACAGAGTCAAACAGAGCCTCTACAGTCAAACTCTAAGTTTGGTGTTGGGAGGCCACAACCAACTTCTAAGTTTGGTGTTGAACCCCCACAGTCAAACTCTAAGTTTGGTGTTGGGAGGTTCCAACATTGCTCTGAGTATCTGTGAGGCTCCATGAGAGCCCACTGTCAAGCTAATGACATTAAAGAAGCACTTGTTGGGAGGCAACCCAATGTTATATTTATCTATTTTCTTTTGTTATTTTATGTTTTCTATAGGTTGATGATCATGGGAAGTCACAAAATCAACTGAAAAAGCAAAAACAGAATGAAAAATAGAAAGAAAAATAGCACGCCCTGGAGGAAAATCCTACTAGCGTTTAAACACCAGTAAGGGCAGCAAATGGGCATTTAACGCCCAGTCTGGCACCATTCTGGGTGTTTTAACACCAGAAAGGGGCACTAGACTGGAGTTAAACGCCAGGAAAGGGCAAGAAGTTGGCATTAAACGCCAGAAATGGGCACCAGCCCAGCGTTTAACACCAGAATTGGCATAAGGGAGCATTTTTGCTCGCCACTTGGTGCAGGGATGAATTTTCCTTGACACCTCAGGATCTGTGGACCCCACAGGATCCCCACCTACCCCACCACTCTCTCTCTTCTTAACCCATTCACCAATCACCTCAACACCTCTTCCCCAAAAAACCCCTCACCTATCAAATCCCACTATTCTCCTCACCTACCTCACCATTCAAATTCAAACCACTTTCCCTCCCAACCCACACTCAGATGACCGAAGCCTACCCCTCTCTCCACCCTTATATAAACCCATCTTCACTCCTTCATTTTCACACAACCAAAACACTACTTCTCCCCCTTGGCCGAACCACAAAGCCACCTCCATCTCCTCTATTTCTTCTTCTTCTACTCTCTTCTTTCTTCTTTTGCTCGAGGACGAGCAAACCTTCTAAGTTTGGTGTGGTAAAAGCATTGCTTTTTGTTTTTCCATAACCATTTATGGCATCTAAGGCCAGAGAAACCTCTAGAAAAAGGAAAGGAAAGGCAAAAGCTTCCACCTCCGAGTCATGGAAGATGGAGAGATTCATCTCAAGGGTGCAACAAGACTGATGACAAGTCATCATATACCTATTTTTCTATGCTTTTTCATACAAGAAATTGATGATTAATGCTTAAATATTGCATTCTTTTGTGCTTAATTGGAAGATTTCCTTGATCTTTTAATTTTATAAATCTTGTAGGAAATAAGAAGAAAAAGAAGCAAAGAAGCACAAAAAAGAGGAAAAAAGAGCTTTGGAGCACACTTTGAAGTTGGAGCACACTTTGGAGGCTTAGGCCACGCTTTTAAAAGCGTGGCCCATGACCAAATTAATGAAGAATAAGCAATCAGCACACACTGCCCTGCTCTTGCCAAGGGCAGGGCAGAATCGTGATGCAAAGTGAGGTTGGAAGCAAGAATTTTCGCTAAGGTAAAATCTGGGCGCTCACAGCATGACCATGCCTCCTTCAAAGGGCTATAACTTGAGCTACAGATATCCAATTGATGTGCTTCCAGTTGCGTTGGAAAGCTGACATTCATAGCGTTCCAACGATATATAGCAATCTATATTTGGCGTAAAGTTGAGGTAGGAACGAAAGGCATCTTTAAGGGGCAAAAATAAGCAAAAATAAACCAAAGTGCTTCCACCAAGGCTCGAAGCTGGAGCCTCACTCCAAAGCAAAGTAGCGTTTAATTTTCTGCTCTGCCCTCTTGGAGAGCAGGGCAATGTCGTGCTCTTCTTGAAGAAAATCCAAGAAAAATCAACTCCAAGTGCCACCCATGGGTTTCGAACCAAGCACCTAAGGGGAAGTGGGGAGCGCTACACACAAGGGAGCTTGCGCGCATCACTTTGACACGGCCCAGGGAAGCATGGCACGCACCATGACAACATTGCCCTGCCCTCCACAAGGGCAGGGCAGCATCCTGAATGCCTATCCCACACTTGGCATGCACAATTTCCCTGCTCTGCCCTCCACAAGGGCAGGGCAGCCTCCTGGGAACACCCATGGGCCAAAATTCAATTCAAATTCCCTTTGAACTCAAATCTTCACCAATTGAACCAAGGCCATCCAAGACCCATCTCTCCTCAAATCCAAAGCAAGCAACGCCCACATCATCACTCAAAGGCACATGGATAAATTAGATTAGGATTTTTATTTTAATTGTAATTTGTTTTAATTTCATTTTCATTTTTACTTTGAAAAGCCTATATAAAGGCATCACTCTCATTTCAGAGGGGGGGAGCTGAAATAGGAAGAAAGGCTAGCTCCACTAGGGAGCATTAGGATTTGAGAGCTCTCTCCTTTAATTTCTGTCTTGAATCTTGGATTGAGATTTGAAGGAATTCTGTTTCATTCTTGATCTAAGATTGCTCTTTGTTGATTTTCTGCATAATTCAGTGAATTGAGTTTTGGATCCAAGTTTTTCTCTATGGCTTTCATCTTTCTTTCTTCTTCAATCTGCTTTCTACTTTGATCAAGGAAGGGATTGAGATCTAGACTTGTTTTCTAGTCTCTTTGATTCCCTGAGATTTTCAATTTTATTTTGCAATTGAGTTGAGTTCTTGGCCGCTCTTCTGTTTTTACTGTTCCATTGGTTTTCAATTTACTTTGAAGCAATTTAATTCTTCTGCACTTGTTCTTCATTTTACATTTCTGTTCATGATCCCAATTTACTTTCCTGCAAGTTAAGCTTTCTGCAAGAGTTTCTGAGTTTTGATCTATTGCTCTCTTTAATTTCCAGCACCCAACCCCCCTTTACTTTTCATGCAATTTACTTTTCTTGCAATTTAAGTTTCAGCTATTTTACTTTCCTACTCTTTAAGTTTTCTGGCCATTTACATTCTGCAACTTTATCATTCCTATAATTTACTTTCTGTTGATCAACTTCACACAATTCACTTCAATGTTAGCTTGACTAAACTAATCACCCACTAAAGTTGCTTGATCCATCAATCCCTGTGGGATCGACCTCACTCTAAGTGAGTTATTACTACTTGATGCGACCCGGTACACTTGCCGGTTGGATCTATGTGTTTGGAAAATTCGTTTTTCCACAAAAACACCATCAAGTTTTTGGCGCCGTTGTCGGGGATTGATTAGATCAACAATGATTAAGTGGATGAGAAGTCTAGATCAAGCATTTTCTTTCTTTTTGTTCTCTGTTCTAAGTTGAAAGCAAGGTGTTTGAGTTATTGCCTCACTAAGAAATTCTTTCTCTGTGACATGAATTTCAAATTTCATTGATGTTTACAAAATACAAATGGAGTTCAACTCATCTTATGGTCAAACAAAATTTTATGGGATATCATCCACCATCACCAATATCTAATGATGGCTGGAAATATCACCAAGAGAATACACATTCTGAACACTCCAACTCATGGAGATTTGCTTCAGAAACACAAGATGAGCAAGAGAACCATATGGGATATTTCCTTCCACCACAAAATGATGCAAGTCATGATTCTAATGGTGGCTGGGAAGGGAATTCTAATGCTCCATATGATATTCATCCAAAGATATCATCACTTGACCATGCTTCAACAGAAAGCCCCTTTCAAAACTCACCACCCACACAAATTTCCATGAACCACTCAAGGTTCTCAAAGCTTGAGTCCATGCTCAAAAGATATGAGGAGAAGACAACGAAAGTTTGGAAAGAACAAGAAAACTCCCTCAAAAACATGGAAGTGCAGCTAGCTCAATTGGTGAGTGCAACGAAGAAGGAGGAAAAACAAGAGGAAGAGGCTACTGAGTCAAGTGGATTTTTAGTGAAGAAAAAAGAGGTGGTGGAAACATTTGAACCTGAACTTGCATATTCACAGAAGCCACTTGAGATGACAAGAGCACATGACAACTCACAACTCTCACAAACTTCCCTGGACCAAAATACCTCAACACTTGAATCCATGATTGAAAGGTATGAAGAGGAGATGAAGAAAGCTTGGGAAGATCAACAAACCTCCTCCATGAAAGAGCTATTAAAGCAAATGTTGAGTGTAAAAGAGGGAGTGGAAGAACAAGCTAGTGAGGAGGACAATCAAGAACGTCCAAACTCAAGGAAAACAGAGAGGCACATGAAGGACAAGCTCATTGAACCACCAATTCAAAAGGCTCTGGATGAAGATCAAACTCCAAAAATTACACAGCAACCAATTCATGAATCCAAACAAGTGAAGGCAACTAACAAGAGCACCAATCCTGTCCCTGATCCAGCAAGCAAGATCAATCAAGCTATTTGCAAAAGGAAGCTTGCTGATGAAAGGCCAAGACAAGGGATAGTAGCTGAATCTTCTCCCCCCTTGAGGTCATTCCTCTTAACAAACTGGAAGAAGAGGAAGAAAGTGAAGAACAATATGTCAAGCTAATGACACTAAAAGAGCGCTTGTTGGGAGGCAACCCAACCTTAGGTAACATTTCATTTCTCTGCTTGGTTTATTCTCTTTCTTTGCTGTGTTTAAATTTCAATAAATTGGCATATGATCACATTCTAAGTTTGGTGTTGCCCTGCAACAAATTGTTTTCAATTCCTTAGGATGATTGCATCAATTCTACATGAAAGTGTCACATTAAGATTCTAAGTTTGGTGTGCCACTTATTTTTCTATGCAACTCATCCAGCAACATCACTTGTCTGCATAATCATATTACCTTTGCATTGTTATTTTTCTTTTGTTTTGACATTTCGTTTGCATTCTCTTTGTTTTAGTCACCTCTTTATTTTTAAGTTTTCTTTTATCAACTGTTTTTGTTAATACAACATCAAGAGATCCTTATTCATGACAGATTTTTGGCTTGGTGATTGTATTCAACAAATAACAGTTTCTTTTGTTTAGTTTTGTTTCAAATAAAATTGACATATGGTTGCATTCTAAGTTTGGTGTTGCTATGCAACAAAATTTGGTCCTAATTCTTACTAGATACTTGCATTAATTTCAAGTGAAAGTGTCACACTAAGTTTGGTGTGCCACTTATCTTTTATGCAATGTATTGTGCTCACCTTCTTATGTTTGCAATCAAAATGTCTTTGTCTCTGATGCCTTGATTGTTATCTTTAATTTTGCTTGCTTAAAACACATGTGCTACTAACATTTCATTGTGTAAGACATTCATGATCCATCCTAGCCCCATAGCCATTGTTCTAATTGTTGCTTGAGAATGAGCAAGCATTCTGAGTTTGGCAAGGGAAAGAGGAAGAATAGAGGAAAAAGGACAACAATAATGAAGATGAACTACAAGGTTGTAGAGTTCCTTTTATTCTCATTTGTTTCCGGCACTTAAATTGCATGATTGTCTTCATCTTTTCTGTTTACATGTGTGTATGAATAAAGCATAGCTTGAATTTTGAATTATAATATGGTGCTGTACCATTATGACTACCAACTTGAATCCTGTGAGTTCAAAAGCAATAAAGTATCATGATCATAATCAAACAAGGCATTAAAGAAGAACTTAGCATGTGCATACAAGTATTGGAAAGCTAGTATGATTGATTGTTGCTCAATTGCATTGGATTTTATTTAATTGAAGTTTTTCATCTAGTACATTTTGTGAAATCTTTTGAAATCATGAAAACCTTGAAGAAGCAAATACAATTAAAGCAAGAAAAGAAAAAGGGAAAGAATGAGAAAGCTGAAGGCTCTGAGTACCAATGGCAATTTATTTGCTAAGTGCTTGTGGTGTTTATGTATCAAGCCAAATGCTTGAAAACAAAACACTTAGAAGTCAAGGCTAGGCTCAAGTGCAAAAGCACTCCCTCAAAGCTCAAGGCTCTGAGCATCAATGATTAGAGAGTCAAGAAAAGAAAAGAAAAATGAGCTTAATGAAGTCCTCTAATTAAATGCTTGTGGTGCTTATGTATCAAGTGGTAATACTTGAAAACAAAGCATTTAGAAGTCGTAGCTTTGTTATTAACTCATGGGGCAAAGCACCCAAAAGGAGAAGCTAAAAAAAAAATCAAAAGCTTGTTTCAAGGAAGAATTATAAGAAAAAGATTTCATAAAATAAGGTAGATAGAAGCATCAATCATTTACATCTCTTTTGTAATTGTAGCATGCATAGAAAACTAGCTTGCCATGAACATTAACTTGCTACTCTTCTTACCAAGGATTGTCAATTTCTATTGCATGATTCTTCTCTTGCTTGGGGACAAGCAAGGTTTAGGTTTGGTGTTGTGATGACAAGTCATCATATACCTATTTTTCTATGCTTTTTCATACAAGAAATTGATGATTAATGCTTAAATATTGCATTCTTTTGTGCTTATTTGGAAGATTTCCTTGATCTTTTAATTTTATAAATCTTGTAGGAAATAAGAAGAAAAAGAAGCAAAGAAGCACAAAAAAAGAGGAAAAAAGAGCTTTGGAGCACACTTTGAAGTTGGAGCACACTTTGGAGGCTTAGGCCACGCTTTTAAAAGCGTGGCCCATGACCAAATTAATGAAGAATAAGCAATCAGCACACACTGCCCTGCTCTTGCCAAGGGCAGGGCAGAATCGTGATGCAAAGTGAGGTTGGAAGCAAGAATTTTCGCTAAGGTAAAATCTGGGCGCTCACAGCATGACCATGCCTCCTTTAAAGGGCTATAACTTGAGCTACAGACGTCCAATTGATGTGCTTCCAGTTGCGTTGGAAAGCTGACATTCATAGCTTTCCAACGATATATAGCAATTCATATTTGGTATACAATTGAGGCAGGAACAAAAGACATCTTTAAGGAGCAAAAATAAGCGAAAATAAACCAAAGTGCTTCCACCAAGGCTCGAAGCTGGAGCCTCACTCCAAAGCAAAGTAGCGTTTAATTTTCTGCTCTGCCCTCTTGGAGAGCAGGGCAATGTCGTGCTCTTCTTGAAGAAAATCCAAGAAAAATCAACTCCAAGTGCCACCCATGGGTTTCGAACCAAGCACCTAAGGGGAAGTGGGGAGCGCTACACACAAGGGAGCTTGCGCGCATCACTTTGACACGGCCCAGGGAAGCATGGCACGCACCATGACAACATTGCCCTGCCCTCCACAAGGGCAGGGCAGCATCCTGAATGCCTATCCCACACTTGGCACGCACAATTTCCCTGCTCTGCCCTCCACAATGGCAGGGCAGCCTCCTGGGAACACCCATGGGCCAAAATTCAATTCAAATTTTCTTTGAACTCAAATCTTCACCAATTGAACCAAGGCCATCCAAGACCCATCTCTCCTCAAATCCAAAGCAAGCAAAGCCCACATCATCACTCAAAGGCACATGGATAAATTAGATTAGGATTTTTATTTTAATTGTAATTTGTTTTAATTTCATTTTCATTTTCACTTTGAAAAGCCTATATAAAGGCATCACTCTCATTTCAGAGGGGGGGGGGGAGCTGAAATAGGAAGAAAGGCTAGCTCCACTAGGGAGCATTAGGATTTGAGAGCTCTCTCCTTTAATTTCTGTCTTGAATCTTGGATTGAGATTTGAAGGAATTCTATTTCATTCTTGATCTAAGATTGCTCTTTGTTGATTTTCTGCATAATTCAGTGAATTGAGTTTTGGATCCAAGTTTTTCTCTATGGCTTTCATCTTTCTTTCTTCTTCAATCTGCTTTCTACTTTGATCAAGGAAGGGCTTGAGATCTAGACTTGTTTTCTAGTCTCTTTGATTCCCTGAGATTTTTAATTTTATTTTGCAATTGAGTTGAGTTCTTGGCCGCTCTTCTGTTTTTACTGTTCCATTGGTTTTCAATTTACTTTCAAGCAATTTAATTCTTCTGCACTTGTTCTTCATTTTACATTTCTGTTCATGATCCCAATTTACTTTCCTGCAAGTTAAGCTTTCTGCAAGAGTTTCTGAGTTTTGATCTATTGCTCTCTTTAATTTCCAGCACCCAACCCCCCTTTACTTTTCATGCAATTTACTTTTCTTGCAATTTAAGTTTCAGCTATTTTACTTTCCTGCTCTTTAAGTTTTATGGCCATTTACATTCTGCAACTTTATCATTCCTACAATTTACTTTCTGTTGATCAACTTCACACAATTCACTTCAATGTTAGCTTGACTAAACTAATCACCCACTAAAGTTGCTTGATCCATCAATCCTTGTGGGATCGACCTCACTCTAAGTGAGTTATTACTACTTGATGCGACCCGGTACACTTACCGGTTGGATCTATGTGTTTGGAAAATTCGTTTTTCCACAAAAACACCATCAAAGACCACTTTTATGAAGTTGTGGCCATGAAGAAGGTAATCCCCGAGGTCCCTTTCAAACTCAAAAAGGGTCAACTTTGATCAAAGGTTGGACCAAGTCCTCATGGATACCACTAAGAAAAGGATGGAGCAAACAAGAGATCCCACTCATGGACATGAGGAAATTCCTCATCATGAAATCCCTGAGATGCCTCAAGGGATGCACTTTCCTCCACAAAACTATTGGGAGCAAATCAACACGTCCCTAGGAGAATTGAGTTCCAACATGGGACAACTAAGGGTGGAGTACTAAGAACATTCAATCCTCCTCCATGAAATTAGAGAAGATCAAAGAGTCATGAGAGAGGAGCAACAAAGGCAATGAAGAGACATTGAGGAGCTCAATAACTCCATAATATCTTCAAGAGGAAGAACAAGCCACCATCACTAAGGCGGACCCATTCTTTAACTTCCTTGTTCTTTATTTTCCTGTTTTTTGAATTTTCATGCTTATGTTTATCTATGTTTGTGTCTTATGATCATTAGTGTCTTAGTGTCTATGCCTCAAAGTTATGAATGTCCTATGAATCCATCACCTTTATTAAATGAAAATTGTTCTTAATTGAAAAGGAGAAGAATTGCATGAATTTTGAATTTTATAGCAAATTAATTATTTTGATGTGGAGGCAATAGTTTGACTTCTGAATGTATGCTTGAACAGTGCATATGTCTTTTGAATTTGTTGTTCATGAATGTTGGCTCTTGAAAGAATGATGAAAAAGGAGACATGTTACCGAGGATCTGAAAAATCATAAAAATGATCCTTGAAGCAAGAAAAAGCATTGAATTCAAAAAAAATGAAAAAAGGGGAAAAGAAAAAGAAAAAAATAATAAAGTTGTGATCCAAGGCAAAAAGAGTGTGCTTAAGAACCCTGGACACCTCTAATTGGGGACTCTAGCAAAGCTGAGTCACAATCTGAAAAGGTTCACCCAGTTATGTGTCTGTGGCATGTATGTATCCGGTGGTAATACTGGAAGACAGAGTGCTTTGGGCCACAGCCAAGACTCATAAAGTAGCTATGTTCAAGAATCATCATACTTAACTAGGAGAATCAATAACACTATCTGGATTCTGAGTTCCTATAGAAGCCCATCATACTGAATTTCAAAGGATAAAGTGAGATGCCAAAACTGTTCAGAGGCAAAAAGCTAAAAGCCCCGCTCATCTAATTAATACTGATCTTTATAGATGTTTTTGGAATTTATTGCATATTCTCTTCTTTTTATCTTATTTGATCTTCAGTTTCTTGGGGACAAGCAACAATTTAAGTTTGGTGTTGTGATGAGCGGATAATTTATACGCTTTTTGGCATTGTTTTTAGTATGTTTTTAGTATGTTTTAGTTAGTTTTTATTATATTTTTATTAGTTTTTAGTTAAAATTCACTTTTCTGGACTTTACTATGAGTTTGTGTGTTTTTATGTGATTTCAGGTATTTTCTGGCTGAAATTGAGGGACCTGAGCAAAAATCTGATTCAGAGGCTGAAAAGGACTGCAGATGCTGTTGGATTCTGACCTCCCTGCACTCGACGTGGAATTTCTGGAGCTACAAAAGCCTAATTGGCGCGCTCTTAATTGCGCTGGAAAGTAGACATCCTGGGCTTTCTAGCAATGTATAATAGTTCATACTTTGCCTGAGATTTGATGGCCCAAACAAGCGTTCCAATTCAGCTCAAGAATTCTGGCGTAAAACGCCGGAACTGGCACAAGAATGGGAGTTAAACGCCCAAACTGGCACAAAAGCTGGCGTTTAACTCCAAGAAGAGTCTCTACATGAAAATGCTTCAATACTCAGCCCAAGCACACACCAAGTGGGCCCGGAAGTGGATTTTTATGTCATTTACTCATTTCTGTAAACCCTAGCTACTAGTTCTCTATAAGTATGACCTTTTGCTATTGTATTTTCATCTTTCAATCTTAGATCTTTTGATCATGTTTTTATGATTGAACCCTCTTTGGGAGGCTGGCCATTCGGCCATGCCTAGACCTTGTTCTTATGTATTTTCAACGGTGGAGTTTCTACACACCATAGATTAAGGTGTGGAGCTCTGCTGTACCTCGAGTATTAATGCAATTACTATTGTTCTTCTATTCAATTCAGCTTATTCTTGTTCTAAGATATTCATTTGCACCCAAGAACTTGGTGAATGTGATGATTATGTGACGCTCATTATCATTCTCACTTATGAAAGTGTGCTTGACAACCACTTCCGTTCTACACGCAAACAAGGCTTGAATGTTTATCTCTTGGATTTCTTAATCGGAATCTTCGTGGTATAAGCTAGAATTGATGAAGGCATTCAAGAGAATCCGGAAGGTCTAAACCTTGTCTGTGGTATTCTGAGTAGGATTCAAGGATTGAATGACTGTAACGAGCTTCAAACTCGCGATTGTGGGGCATTAGTGACAGACGCAAAAGAATCACTGGATTCTATTCCGACATGATCGAGAACCGACAGCTGAATAGCCGTGCTGTGACAGAGCGCGTTGAACATTTTCACTGAGAGGATGGGAGGTTGCCACTGACAACGGTGAAACCCTACATACAGCTTGCCATGGTAAGGAATAATAAGGATTGGATGAAGACAGTAGGAAAGTAGAGAGACGGAAGGGACATAGCATCTCCATACGCTTATCTGAAATTCTCACCAATGAATTACATAAGTATCTCTATCTTTATTTTACGTTTTATGTTATCCTCCATAACCATTTGAGTCTGCCTGACTGAGATTTACAAGATGACCATAGCTTGCTTCATACCAACAATCTCCGTGGGATCGACCCTTACTCGCGTAAGGTTTATTACTTGGACGACCCAGTGCACTTGCTGGTTAGTTGTGCGAAGTTGTGATAAAGAGTTGAAATTGCAATTGAGCGTACCATGTTGATGGCGCCATTGATGATCACAATTTCGTGCACCAATCACCAAATTCACAAGGTTTATAAATCAATTAAATTTAGCTTAAACCTCATGATTTAGTATCAATTAAATGGTGGTTGATTGATTCAAATAAAACATGCAATTCCACTCTAAATTACTTACTTATGGTGCAAGAAAGTGCATAAAAACTAGTGAAACAAGTGAAATTAGCTTGAGAAATGGGTATATGATGACTTGTCATCACAACACCAAACTTAAATCTTGCTTGTCCCCAAGCAAGCACTAAATATAAGAGAACATAGAATGAAATATAGAAGCATGCATATCCTTATTAAGCATATAGTTGAACTTGGTTTATGGGGTTTTATGCAGATTAATAGTAGTTCATTTATTACTTGCTGTCAAAACAAACAATGTCTCCTAAAGGGTTCACCAAGGTTGCTGCTACAATACCTTACTTTTTGTTTATTTCCCTTGTTAGCTTTTTCTTCTTTCTTTTGCATTAGAGAGCTTATTATCTATTGAAGGCTTGGTGGCAAATGTTGCAGTGGCCTTTGGCTTAATTTCACTCAACATTTCTTCACCACAGACACATGGCTCACCTTTTTCTTCCTAGGATCATTGATGCCCAGCATCTCTTTGGATAACTAAATGCTTTGTAACTAGGTTGCTCTTTATTATGGACTTTCAATTGGCCATCCCAAATCAGTTGATCTAAGTGGCCAGGTTTTGAAATACCCCTTAGAATTTACTTGTCCAAGCATATCCTAGTACAAGAATACCATAGGCATGTGTCCTAGGGTCCAAGCTATTGGTGCCCAGCCTTATTCTTTGTTTTTCTTGCCACATTGGCTTTTTCTTCTTCATTTTCTTACTGTTTTATTTTATTTTCAAGGGACTTTCATTAATTGAAGGATCATAGCAGCAAACTAGCTTAAGCTTCAAGTAACATGTCATTATGCAGCTATTATTCAATGAGCTAACAATTGAATCAAACACATACCACCACCAACTTCCGTTCTAACTTATGCAACATTGGATATTTACTTTCTAATTCAAACATTTCTCTTTTATTCAAGCATATGGGAAACAAAACAAAATTCAAAGCTAAGTGATGAATGACAAGCATCTATGCAAATTATTTCTCTAGCTACTTATTGAACAAATAGAAGTGCATGATAATGAAATAAAAGGAAATAAATAGTGGAGGCATATCATGTTTCAGACATGCATCTCCTTATTAAAAGTATGAAAGAACTTTGCCACCTTCTAATGATTGTGGCTTTTGCTTGATTCTCCCTTCTTCTTCTTTCTCTTCCCTAGCTTGGAATAGTCTTGGGCTTCTTCACCAGGGCATCTTCTATCCCAAACAGAATCTAAGAGTCCTGAGAGCCCCACTTGTTCCAATCTGCCAAGTGTTACCTCCGTATAGTGATTAGACCTTGCTTGCTGCTTAGCTCTAAATTCTTGGCACTACTCAAATGGCTTGATTTGTGGATTGAGTGCTGACAAATTGTGGGTCAAGTACTCCAACCTTGCTTGTATGTCTTCATCACTCTCTACTTGATGCACATGTCTAATTTCCCCAATAGTGTGATGAATGTTCTTCCACTGATACAGGTTGTGACTATATTCCCCTGCTTTAGCTTGACTAAAGTACAGCTTATCATATGATTCTCAGAATTCTTTGTATTGCTCCTTTTATCCTTCAAGAATCTTTGCTTGAAACTCTTGCTGCTGAGTCATCATTTGTTGTTGCCAGCTCTCTTGCTTCTCCTCCATTTGACGCTGCCAAGCTTCTCGTTCTTCTTTATCCTTCAAATATTGCTCCCGGCGCTCTGGATACTCCTCTTGGGGCTCTAGATATTTCTCTTGACGCCCTTGATTTTGCTCTTATTGAGCTTGCATGAGTTGCTGAGATAGCTCTTCAATTGCTCTTTGTAGTTGGCTCATGTCTATGGCACCACGAGCTTGCTCTTGTCCTTCCTCTCTTTGTGATCTTTTTTGTCTGGGAACTACCACACCCTCTTGATCATCTTCTTCATTCATCCCTTCCATGCTCCTCTTGGTGATTCTTTTCCCCTTTTTCACTTTTTCTGTGTCCTCATCTTCAAAGATCACTCTAGCTTTGTTGCATAGACTGAGGATGGTACTTGGATGGCCAAGCCCACTTGATTTGCTTGTGCTGTTGGCCATCTCTTGAATACTGTCGGCTATGAGTTGTGCGAGGTTGATTTCACCTCCATGTAGGATGCAGTATGTCAAGAGTGCTCATTTGATTGTGACCCAAGAGGCATTTCCAGTAGGAAGGATAGATCTCCTTACCATCTCATACCACCCCTTAGCCACAGGAGTGAGATTTATTCTTTTCAAGTGGCTTGGGATCCCTTTTGAATCTCTTTCCCAGTCTATGTTTTCCATGCATAACCCTTGCAAGATCTCATCAGGATTGTTTTCCATCTGCAATCTGGTCTCATAACTAGGCTCTGCATAAGTTATGGTTCTCAACTTCAGGGCCCTTGTGATGGCTGCTGGACTGAAATTCACTTCAACTCCTCTGACAAAACTCGTGTAGGGGGCATTATCTTTGCTCTCTTTTACAGCATTTGCATAGAATTCCCTGATCATGACTGCAATAATGTCTACGAGAGGAGCACATAAAAGTTCCCACCTTCTTTCCTTAGTGATTTGCTTCATGATGGGGTATTCCCCTTCCTTCAGCTTAAGGCCCTTCTCATAAATGACATTCTTTGTCTTCATGAACCAATGATATCTCCCTTCATGGAATTGGGACCTAAATTTTCTTACATCATAGGATGGAGGCTCGGTCACCATTGGTTCCTTTCCCGGCCCTCTCTTTGAACTTGAAGAGGCCATTAGATTTGAGGTGAGAAGAAGGAAAAAGTGGGAAGAAGGGAAAAATGTGTTGTGTTTGGGATGATGCTCGGTTTTGTTGCGGTAGAGAAGGGAATTTTTGGCCTTAGTTTGGGAGTAGAGGAGATTATGGTTTACAAGTGAAGGTAGTTTCTATGAATGTGTAAGCCATTTAGTGCTAACAGCTACTTATAGGCAAGTCCTTCAAGCTTTTCTAACAAAACCACAATAAATGAGGAGGGAGTTCGTTGGTGATCATGAAGGGTTGAGATTGAGTTGAACATATAGAGGACTCATGGATTGAACGGCTTGCATGTATTGTTGAGGCTTGACGAGGATTCTTTTCTCATTGGTTGCATGTATTTAGGTGTTCGATGGTGCATGCATGCAGATTCTGCTTCCCAAGGAGCACACCTCTCTAGGCACATGTGACCACTCCTCACTTAGCTTGTCCTAGCCGTGGCCCTTCCCCTCCTTGTATTTATCTCAATCTCTTTCTCCTAATTAAACCAAAACAGCTAGCCTTAGAACATAAATATATACGTTGGTAAGTGATTTTGCAATAAATAAGGAAATTGTTTTTGTTTTTTTTAAATGATCAATTGTGTCCCTTAATCAGTGAGCCAAAAGTTGGTGGACACCAAAGTTATCTCTTACTGAGGGGATAACTGAGCAATGCAGATAATTCCTCACAATTGATATTTTTTTTAAATTCCAAAATGTAATAGTGCATGATCCATCTCTGTATGATTTTGATTCCATGAATAGGATATGATCTTCTGAACATTGTTACATATGCAGACACCAAACTTAGTGTTTGGTCATATGCTTCATCAAAATAACTAAGCACATGGTCTAGAACACTTTTTTGAAAACAAATTTGGGTGTGCCTTTAGAAGTCTAACATATGCTTCAGAACAATGCATGCATTTATCAAGTATGTCCATGAAAGTTCAAAATCTTGCCAGGGTGATCATAGCTTATTGAATAAAAAAAAAAGAACAGGAATCTTAAATCATGGGTTGCCTCCCATGGAGCGCTCTTTTATTGTCATTAGCTTGACATTGAACTCCCTTTAGGGTGGTTGATGCCTGTGATGTCTCAACTTGTCTCCCCTCACTGTGAGCTTTCTTTTTGTTCCCTGGTGCTTAAGTTCAACATGCTCAAGTGAGAGTACTTTGCATACAGTGTAGTAATCATTGATTTGTTGGCTTGTTCCCAACTATTGATAAATCAACTGCACTTCATCACCCTTGGAGAACCCTTCAGTGGGGATTTTCTTGTTTTTCCATCCCTTCTGATCTTTCTTCTTGCCGCTCTTCCTTTTTCTTGTCACTCCTTCTTCTTTGATAACAACCTTTGCTTTGGGATTCTCCTTCTCAGTCATCACTTTGATCCCTTCTTGATTTTCTTCTTCACTTTACTCAGACTCACTCTTCTTTTGGCATGTTGTGTTGTTTGTTTCTTGCCTTGGAAGATGATCTTCAACTGTCTTGCTAACTCCTTCCTTCCAATGTAAGCTTCCTTTGTCAACTTCCATGCAGTTATTCTTCTCGTTACTGGACTGTGTCTCTGTGAACACATTCAGGATGATGTTCTCTTCATGCATTCGAAGGGTTAGATTTTCTTGTTCCACATCTATAGTGGCTCTAGCAGTGGCCAAGAAAGGTCTCCCAAGTATGACAGAATCACCTTCATCCTCATCTGAATCTAAAACCACAAAGTCTGCAAGGTATATGAATTTGTCCACCTTGACTAGAAGGTTTTCAATCACACCCCTGGGATATAATACTGACTTATCTACCAGTTCTAGAGACATTTGTATGGGCTTAATTTCCTCTATACAACATTTTTTTACCAAAGACGAGGGTATTAAGTTGATACTTGCTCCTAGATCGCAGAGAGCTTTGTTAATGGTCAATCTCCCAAGGGTGCAGGGTAGAAAAAAACTTCCAGGGTCTGCAAGTTTAGGGGGAAGCCCTTTTTGAATCAAGGCCCTGCATTCCTCAGTAAGCAGTATAGTCTCCTTCTCCAGCCAACTTCTTTTCTTGTTGATAAGCTCTTTCAAGAACTTGGCATACAAAGGCATTTGCTCCAATGCCTCAGCCAAGGGAATGTTGATCTCTAGCTTCTTGAAAGTCTCAAGGAACTTATGAAAGTTCTGATCCTTTGCTTCTTTGTGGAATCTTTGGGGATAGGGTAGTGGAGGTGTAAGGCTCTTCTCCACTTGCTGCTGTCTTGGATTTGGTTCTTCCATGATCTACTTTCCCTTCTTCAAATTTTGTGGTTGGTTGTTCTCTTCGATGAGCTTTTCTGGGACATTCTTGCTTGTTATGTTCTTGTCATTAGCTCCATCTTTCTCTGTTGGTTCTTTGTCACTCTCCATAAACTTCTTGGTTGCCTCTTTATTACTGTCCACCAAGGTCTTTCCACTCCTTAGTTGCACAGCTTTGCACTCTTCTTTTGGATTAGGAATGGTGTCGCTTGGTTGTGAGCTTGAAGGTCTCTCAATAGAAATTTGCTTGGAGATTTGTCCAATCTACCTCTCTAGGCTCTTCATGGAAGCTTCTTGGTTCTTTGTTGTCATTTCTTGGCTCTTCATCATCTTCTCCATGAGCATCTCCAAATTAGTAATCCTCTGAGAGTCTTGTGAGATTGGTTGGTTGTGGGGTGTTGATGGATGATGGTAAGTGTTTTGGTTAGTGGGTTGATTATTGGATAGGTAATGGTTGGAGTTGGGGTAATTGTTTTGAGGTTTTCTGTAAGGATTTTGGTTAGTTGGCTGCTGGTAGTGATTTTGGTTGTTTCTTGGAGTGTTTTGAGCTGAGTTCCTTTGCCATGGTTGTTGGTCTTGGTTGTGGTTATCTCCCCACCTAAGGTTTGGGTGGTTCTTCCAAGATGGATTGCAGGTGTCACTATACACCTCATTTGATCCAGAATTTTGGTTGTGCATATAGTGCACTTGCTCTTGTTACTGTTCTTATTGGTTTCCTTCATTCTGCCCCCAAGGAGTTGATGGTTGGCTTGTGGCACTCACTGATGCAACCTGTAGGCTATCAATTCTCCTGGCCATTTGTTCAAATTGTTGCTGAATCTGCTGCTGCATCACTTTGTGTTGAGCCAAAAATGTATCCACTCCTTCCAACTCCATCACTCCTTTCCTTTCTGATGGTTGGCATTGCCTTTGGTGAGCAAAGAAATACTGGTTGTTGGCCACCATATTAATGAGATTCTGGGCTTCCTCTGCAGTTTTCATGAGTTGCAAAGAGCCTCCAGCTGAGTGATCCAATGCTTCCTGGGATTTCAATGTTAAGCCTTCATAGAAATTTTGCAACTTATCCCACTCAGTGAACATCTCAGGCGGGTATTTCCTCAGTAGAGCCTTATATCTTTCCCATGCCTCACATAGATTTTCAGCATCCATTTGGGTGAATGTCTGCACCTCAGTCTTCAATCTTATGATCCTTTGAGGGGGATAAAATTTGGCGAGAAACTTGCTCACCAAATCATCCCAAGTGTTGATGCTCTCCTTTGGAAATGTTTCTAGCCATTGAGTGGCTTTGTCGCTGAGAGAAAATGGGAATAACAATAACTTGTATATGTCAGGGTGCACTCCATTGCTTTTAACTGTGTCACAAATCCTCAAGAAAGTGGATAGATGTTGGTTCGGGTCCTCCAATGGTCCTCCTCCAAAAGAGCAGTTGTTTTGGACCAATGTGATGAGTTGTGGCTTCAGTTCAAAGTTATTTGCATTGACATTAGGGGTAAGAATGCTACTCCCACAATGTCTAGCATTTGCAAATGTATAGGAGGCCAGTACTCTCCTCTGTTGTGGGTTATTGTTGACCCCTCCTTCTGGTGGATTGGTTGAATGTTCCTCCATGTCTTGAAATTCTTCTTCTGACTCATCCTCTCCAACAATGGTTTTACCTCTTTCAGCTCTTCTTAATCTCCTGATGGTTCCTTCGTCTTGTTCATGAAAGGTGGGTATAGCTCTTCTTGTATCTGTCATATAAACAAAACACAAGAAACACTCAAAACCAGTGACACTTCAATCTACTGCTAGAGTGAAGTTTTAGTTAGCTTAAGCAAAAATTCAAACAGTTAGTGGGTTAATTAAAAATTAAAGAAACAGAAAAGAAAAAGTGCTTGATCTAGACCACCACTTCACTTAATCATTGTCAATCTATTTCAATCCCCGGCAACGGCGCCAAAAACTTGATGTGTGGAAAACGATCCAACACAAAACTCACCGGCAAGTGTACCGGGTGATGACAAGTCATCAGATACCTATTTTTCAAGCTACTTTCACTTGTTTCACTAGTTTCATGCACTTTCTTGCATTCTAAGTAAGTAATTTGGAATGAAAATGCATGACTTCTTTAAATCAAACAACCACCATTTAATTTATGCTAAATTATGAGGTTTGGGCTAAAATTAATTGATTTTTAATGATTTATAAACCTTGTGAATTCGGTGATACTTTGATTGGTTGTTGTGATTTCTTGTAGGTGAAGAAAAGAAGAAAAGAAGAAAGCGTGGCTTAAGAAGTGTGGCTCAAGGAAAAGAAAAGTGTGGCAAAGAACATGAGGAAGCGTGGCACATGAAAGGCGCATAACAAAAAAATTTCCAAAGAAGCAATGTTTCAATGCTTTGCTCACTTTATGAGCTGAGCACAATTTGAAGCCAAGAAACAAGGAAAGAAAAAACAATGCTCAGCTCACCAAGTGAGCATTATCGGGCATTCATCAAAAGAAATTCAAGGAAATTATTTGTCAATTGCCTTCTCCAAGAGTCGAACCAAGAACCAAGGGGAGTGAGGAAGCACTACACACAAGGAAAACAAACCAAAAAAATGGCCAAATGCCACCACCAGGATTCGAACTCAGTACCAAGAGGAAGTAAGGATCAAAGGCGCTACATGAAACCCAAGGAAATGGCATAGCGCATGCTTCCCTCAAGTTTTGAACCAAGGACCTCTCTTTGAAGGAGCCAATGCTCAGCTCACTTGCTGAGCAGAGCGCTACCCATGATGCACTATACACAAGCGCGACACGCGCCAGGGAGATGGGGCACGCATCATCACAAGGCAAGGAGCACAAGGCGCGCATAAGACATGCACCAAGGCACCAATGCTCAGCTCACTTTGTGAGCTGAGCATTCCCCTGGTACCCTCCCCAACATTGCACGCTACAAGGAACCCACACACAAGGCCTCAATGCTCAGCTAAACTTGTGACCTGAGCATCCTCCTGGGAGCAATTTTCACATGGGCCAAAAATTCAATAAAAATCCAATTTAATACAATTCTTCTCCAAATTGAATCAAGGCCAACCAAACCCATTTCTCCTCAAATCCAAAGCAAGCAAAGCCCACATCATCACTCAAAGACACAAGAACAAGCTAGAATTAGGATTTTCATTTAATTTGTTTTTCATTTCAATTTCATTTTCATTTTTTTTGTCTTTTTGTAAAAAGCCTATATAAGGCACCATTTTCATCTTTGTTAGGGGAATTGGCTCTAATAGAGAGCATTAGTAGGAGAGTTCCACTAGGGAGTAGTAGGATTAGAGAACTCTCTCTTTAATTTTCATTTCTGTTTTAAATCTTGGATTGAGAGTGGAAGGAATTCTGTTTTCATTCTCTACCTGCAACTTCTCTTGTTCTTCTTCTGCAATTTACTTTTCCATTTTCATTTTGCAATTGTTCTTGTTGGATCAAGGAAGGATATGAGATCTAGACTTGTTTTCTAGTCTCTTCCTCTCCTGAGATCTTCAACATTCTTTTAATTGCTGCAATTTAGCACTAGTCATTTTCTGTTTTTAATTCTTCAAGCATTTTTACTTTCTGTTTCATTCCTCTTCAATTTCCTCTCCTGCATTTTGCAATTTCACATTTCTGTTTACATTTAGCTTGGTTTAATTTCCTGCATATTTATACTTTCCTGCAATTTAAATTTCCAGTTGCTTGATCTATTGCTTTCTTTAATTTCCAGCACCCACTCCCCTTTACATTTAATGCAATTTACATTTCTTGCAATTTATGTTTCAGCTATTTCACTTTCTTGTTCTTTAAGTTACTTACAATTTTACTTTTTGCATCTTTTAAATTCCTTGAAATTTACTTTCTGTTGGGCACATTTCACATAATTCACTCAATGTTAGCTTGACTAAACTAATCTCCCACTAAAGTTGCTTGATCCATCAATCCCTATGGGATCGACCTCACTCTAAGTGAGTTATTACTACTTGAAGCGACCTGGTACACTTGCCGGTGAGTTTTTGGTGATTGGAATTCGTTTTCAAAAAAAAAACCATCACCGGGTCGCATTAAGTAATAAAACTCACGGGAGTGAGGTCGATCCCACAGGGATTGAAGGATTGAGCAATTTTAGTTTAATGGTTGATTTAGTCAAGAGAATCAAAGATTGATTTGAGTGATTTTGTATCCGACAGTAAGTAAATAGCAGGAAATGTAAAGGGAGAGGGATGAATTGCAGAAATTAAAGAGAATTGAAAGTAAAGGTGCTGAATCTTAAAGGACAAGAAATTAAATGACTAAAACTTAAAGTGCAAGAAATGTAAATTGCAGTAACTTAAAGTGCAAGAAACATAAATTACTTGAATTGAAAAGGGATTTGAGGACTGGGAATTCAGAATTTAAGCAAGGAAAATTAAATTGCAGCAATTAACAAAGCAGGAGATGAACTGAAATTAACTAGAACTCAAACAAAAAGTGAAAATATAATTGCAGCAGTGGTTCAGCAGAAGAACCAAAAAGTAAATTAGATCTCAGGACTCCAGAGACTAGATAGCATAGTCTAGATCTCAATTGCCTTCCTAGATCTAAGTTCACAAAGCAATTAAAGAGAAATTGAAGATTGAAGCAGTGAAGGAAATGAAATTTAACTCAATTATGCAGAAGGAAAATCAAAGAGATCTTAAATGGAGATTGAGACAGAAGTTCCTCAATTCTTCACACTCAAGACTCAAACAAAACCCAGTAAAGAAAACAAAAAGATCAGAGGAAGAAGAAGTGAATTCTCTCCTCCAATTCTCAAGCTATTGCAGAAAACAGAAAATGGAAATTGAGCTCTCAAGTTGACTAAGGATGAAAATTCAAAAATGAAAGTAAACTCCCTTCTAATTCTAACTAACACCTATTTATACACTTTCTATTTTGGATCTAAGAATTTTGAGTGGGCTTGAAAGATGGGTGAAGAATTGAATTAAATTAGATTGTTGAGTGAAATTCAGCCCATCTTGCTCCCAGGAGGTTGCTCTGCTCTTGTGGAGAGCAGAGCAAGAAAGCCTTGCATGGGGATCCAATTAGCGCACCAAGTGTGGGAGGGGCACCAGGGGATTGCCCTGCCCTTGTGGAGAGCGGGGCAGCAGTGTCATGGTGCGTGCCTTGCTTCCCTGCCCACGTCCAATCTGTGTGCCCAAGCTCCTGGCCGTGTCAATCATGCGCGCCCTGCACCAAAGAATGCTGCTCTGCCCTCCTTGTGGGCAGCACAAAGCTTTCCTTGTTCTTGGGTGAGGTCCTAAGTTCGAAACCTGGCTGAAGGCATGCTGAGCTTTTTCTTCTTGGCACATGACTCACGCCTAAGGCTTGGCTTTCTATAGGTCTTGTGTTCGATCCTTGGAGGTTGAAAACAAGCCAATTTTGGCTTGTTTTTCTTTCATTTGAGTGCTACTTCCTTCCCTCTTGAACTTGGGTTTGAAACCCATGGGTGGCACTTGGAGAACAATTTTCTTTGAGGAGGGCAGGGCAGAATTTTTCCTTCCCTTGTTTCTTGGCCTAGAATTGTGCTCCGCTTTCAAGGGGGGCAGGGCAGTGAAGCCTTGCATGCTTGGTTCATTGTTGTGCTCCCTTGGAGAGCAGTGTGCTCTTGTGGAGAGCAGTGTGGCTTCCTTCTTCAATATTGTGCCACATTTCTTCTTCTTTTGCCACACTATTTTCTTCCTTTGGCCACACTTCTTAGGCCACACTTCCTTCTTTTCTTCTTTTCTTCACCTACAAATAATCAAAACAACCAATCAAAGTATCACCAAATTCATAAGGTTTATAAATCAATTAAAAATCAATTAAATTTAGCTTAAACCTCATGGTTTAGTATCAATTAAATGGTGGTTGATTGATTCAAATAAAACATGCAATTCCACTGTAAATTACTTACTTATGGTGCAAGAAAGTGCATAAAAACTAGTGAAACAAGTGAAATTAGCTTGAGAAATGGGTATGTGATGACTTGTCATCACAGGGTTGGTTGGATAACCGACAAATGAGCCTCATCAGCCATAGGACAGACATGCATCTTATGCATACTACTTGAATTACTTATTTATGCATTAACTGGGTATGCCTAAGTGTACTTGCCATGTTAAATGTATATTGTTACCTGCAGTACATGTAACCTTCTTGTGCTTGCCTTTATCTATTTATTTGTCTGTGAAATGCTGACGGAGATGGAGGTATGGAGGAATGGCAGTACGGGACTTAGATTTAGAATTAAGTTAAGTTAGGTTCAGATACTCTTAGTAAACCACCTTTTATAGCTACTGTTTAATACTTTAAGCTCTATAATCTGAGTGTCAGAGTTCTAGGATTGCCTTTGGCATTTCCAGGACCTTATATATTATGTGTGTGGCACCTTTACCATACTGAGAACCTCTGCTTCTCACCCCATACTATGTTTCAGATGCAGGTCGAGAGACATCTCGTTAGGCGTCTGGACCCCTGAAACGAAGTGGTTACTGGGTTATTATTTTGTACAGTGATATATATACGTGTATTTGGCTTTCTCTCTGCATAACTTGTTCTTTTTATCCCCTTAGAGGTTCTTTTGATTCTTTTGCGTCTGTCACTAATGCCCAGCCTTCAGGAGTTTGAAGCTCGTCACAGTCATTCAATCCTTGAATCCTACTCAGAATACCACAGATAAGGTTTAGACCTTCTGGATTCTGTTGAATGCCGCCATCAATTCTAGCTTATACCACGAAGATTCTGATTAAGGAATCCAAGAGATAAACATTCAAGCCTTGTTTGCTTGTAGAACGGAAGTGGTTGTCAGGCACGCGTTCATAGGTGAGAATGATGATGAGCATCACATAATCATCACATTCATCATGTTCTTGGGTGCAAATGAATATCTTAGAACAAGAATAAGCCGAATTGAATAGAAGAACAATAGTAATTGCATTAATACTCGAGGTACAGCAGAGCTCCAGACCTTAATCTATGGTGTGTAGAAACTCCACCGTTGAAAATACATAAGAACAAGGTCTAGGCATGGCCGAGAGGCCAGCCCCCATAATCTAAGAACTAGATGTCCAAAGATGATCTAAAGATCTAAAGTGATCAAAAGATGAAAATACAATAGTAAAAGGTCCTATTTGTAGAGAACTAGTAGCTTAGGATTTACAAAGATGAGTAAATTACATAAAAATCCACTTTCGGGCCCACTTGGTGTGTGTTTGGGCTGAGCATTGAAGCTTCTATGTGTAGAGACTTTTCTTGGAGTTAAATGCCAGCTTTTGTGCCAGTTCCGGCGTTTTACGCCAGAATTTTTGAGCTGACTTGAAACGCCTGTTTGGGCCATCAAATCTCGGGCAAAGTATGGACTATTATACATTGCTGGAAAGCCCAGGATGTATACTTTCCAAGGCAATTGAGAGAGCGCCAATTGGGCTTCTGTAGCTCCAGAAAATCCACTTCGAGTGCAGGGAGGTCAGAATCCAACAGCATCTATAGTCCTTTTCAGCCTCTGAATCAGATTTTTGCTTAGGTCTCTCAATTTCAGCCAGAAAATACCTGAAATCACAGAAAAACAATAGTAAAGTCCAGAAAAGTGAATTTTAAATAAAAACTAATAAAAATATAATAAAAACTAACTAAAACATACTAAAAACATACTAAAAACAATGCCAAAAAGCGTATAAATTATCCGCTTATCACAACACCAAACTTAAATTGTTGCTTGTCCCCAAGCAACTGAAAATCAAATAGGATAAAAAGAAGAGAATATGCAATGAATTCCAAAAACATCTATAAATATCAGTATTAATTAGATGAGCGGGGCTTTTAGCTTTTTGCCTCTGAACAGTTTTGGCATCTCACTCTATCCTTTGAAATTCAGAATGGTTGGCTTCTATAGGAACTCAGAATCCAGATAGTGGTATTGACCCTCCTAGTTAAGTATGATGATTCTTGAACACAGCTACTTTATGAGTCTTGGCCGTGGCCCAAAGCACTATGTCTTCCAGTATTACCACCGGATACATACATGCCACAGACACATAACTGGGTGAACCTTTTCAGATTGTGACTCATCTTTGCTAGAGTCTCCAATTAGAGGTGTCCAGGGTTCTTAAGCACACTTTTTTTGCCTTGGATCATGATTTTATTTTTTCTTTTTCTTCTTTTTTTTTGTTTTTTGTATTCACTGCTTTTTCTTGCTTCAAGAATCATTTTTATGATTTTTCAGATCCTTAGTAATATGTCTTCTTTTTCATCATTCTTTCAAGAGCCAACATTCATGAACAACAAATTCAAAAGACATATGCATTGTTCAAGCATACATTCAGAAAACAAAGTATTGCCACCACATCAAAATAATTAATCTGTTATAAAATTCAAAATTCATGCAATTTTTCTCTTTTTCAATTAAGAACATTTTTTTAAGAAAGGTGATGGACTCATAGGACATTCATAACTTTAAGGCATAGACACTAAGACACTAATGATCATAAGACACAAACATAGATAAACATAAGCATGAAAATTCGAAAAATAGAAAAATAAAGAACAAGGAGATTAAAGAATGGGTCCACCTTAGTGATGGCGGCTTGTTCTTCCTCTTGAAGATCTTATGGAGTGCTTGAACTCCTCAATGTCTCTTCCTTGCCTTTGTTGCTCCTCTCTCATGATTCTTTGATCTTCTCTAATTTCATGGAGGAGGATGGAATGTTCTTGGTGCTCCACCCTTAGTTGTCCATGTTGGAACTCAATTCTCCTAGGGAGGTGTTGATTTGCTCCTAATAATTTTGTGGAGGAAAGTGCATCCCTTGAGGTATCTCAGGGATTTTATGATGAGGAATCTCCTCATGTCCATGAGTGGGATCTCTTGTTTGCTCCATCCTCTTCTTAGTGATGGGCTTGTCTTCATCAATGAGGACGTCTCCCTTTATGTCAATTCCGACTGAATAACAGAGGTAACCAATGAGATGAGGGATGGCTAACCTTGCTAAGGTAGAGGACTTGTCCGCCACCTTATAAAGTTCTTGGGATATAACCTCATGAACTTCTATTTCCTCTCCAATCATGATGCTATGAATCATGATAGCCCGGTCTATAGTAACTTCGGATCAGTTGCTAGTGGGAATGATTGAGCGTTGGATAAACTCCAACCATCCCCTAGCCACGGGCTTGAGGTCATGCCTTCTCAGTTGAACTGGCTTCCCTCTTAAATTTCTCTTCCATTGAGCGCCCTCTTCACAAATGTCTATGAGGACTTGGTCCAACCTTTGATCAAAGTTGACCCTTCTAGTGTAAGGGTGTTCATCTCCTTGCATCATGGGCAAGTTGAATGCCAACCTTACATTTTCCGAACTAAAATCTAAGCATTTCCCCCGAACCATTGTAAGCCAATTCTTTGGGTCTGGGTTCACACTTTGATCATGGTTCTTGGTGATCCATGCATTGGCATAGAACTATTGAACCATTAAGATTCCAACTTGTTGAATGGGGTTGGTAAGAACTTCCCAACCTCTTCTTCGGATCTCATATCGGATCTCCGGATATTCACTCTTTTTGAGTTTGAAAGGGACCTTGGGGATCACCTTCTTCATGGCCACAACTTTATAGAAGTCGTCTTGATGCACCCTTGAGATGAATCTCTCCATCTCCCATGACTCGGAGGTGGAAGCTTTTGCCTTCCCTTTCCTCTTTCTAGAGGTTTCTCCGGCCTTAGATGCTATAAATGGTTATGGAAAAACAAAAAGCAATGCTTTTACCACACCAAACTTAAAAGGTTTGCTCGTCCTTGAGCAAAAGAAGGAAAAAGAGAGTAGAAGAAGAAGAAATAGAGGAGATGGAGGTTGCTTCGTGGTTCGGCCAAGGGGGAGAAGTAGTGTTTAGGTTGTGTGAAAATGAAGGAGTGAAGATGGGTTTATATAGGAGTGGAGAGGGGGTGTAGGGTTTGGTCATGTATGGGTGGGTTTGGGAGGGAAAGTGGTTTGAATTTGAATGGTGAGGTAGGTGGGGTTTTATGAAGGATGGATGTGAGTGGTGAAGAGAATAGTGGGATTTGATAGGTGAGGGAATTTTTGGGGAAGAGGTATTGAGGTGATTGGTGAATGGGTGAAGAAGAGAGAGAGTGGTGGGGTAGGTGGGGATCTTGTGGGGTCCACAGATCCGGATCATGACGTTTTTCTGGCGTTTAACTCCAGACAGCAGCTTGTACTTGGCGTTCAACGCCACGTTACGTCGTCAATTTCCGAATAAAGTATGGACTATTATATATTGCTGGAAAGCTCTGGATGTCTACTTTCCAACGCCGTTGAGAGCGCGTCATTTGGAGTTCTGTAGCTCCAGAAAATCCATTTTGAGTGCAGGGAGGTCAGATTCCAACAGCATCAGCAGTCCTTTTGTCAGCCTTTTTCAGAGTTTTGCTCAAGTCCCTCAATTTCAGCCAGAATTTACCTGAAATCACAGAAAAACACACAAACTCATAGTAAAGTCCAGAAATGTGAATTTAACATAAAAACTAATGAAAACATCCCCTAAAAGTAGCTTAAACTTACTAAAAACTACCTAAAAACAATGCCAAAAAGCGTATAAATTATCCGCTCATCACAACACCAAACTTAAATTGTTGCTTGTCCCCAAGCAACTGAAAATCAATTACGATAAAAAGAAGAGAATATACTATAAATTTCTAAAATATCAATGAATATTAATTTAATTAGATGAGCGGGACTTGTAGCTTTTTGCTTCTGAATAGTTTTGGCATCTCACTTTTTCCTTTGAAGTTTAGAGTGATTGGCGTCTCTGGGAACTTAGAATTTGGGATAGTGTTATTGACTCTCCTAGTTAAGCATGTTGATTCTTGAACACAGCTACTTATGAGTCTTGGCCGTGGCCCTAAGCACTTTGTTTTCCAGTATTACCACCGGATACATAAATGCCACAGACACATAACTGGGTGAACCTTTTCAGATTGTGACTCAGCTTTGCTAGAGTCCCCAGTTAGTGGTGTCCAGAGCTCTTAAGCACACTCTTTTGCTTTGGATCACGACTTTAACCACTCAGTCTCAAGCTTTTCACTTGGACTTTCATGACACAAGCACATGGTTAGGGACAACTTGATTTAGCCGCTTAAGCCTGGATTTTATTTCCTTGGGCCCTCCTATCCATTGATGCTCAAAGCCTTGGATCCTTTTTACCCTTGCCTTTTGGTTTTAAGGGCTATTGGCCTTTTCTACTGCTCCTTCTTTTTCTTTCTATATTTTTTTTTTCGCAAGCTTCCTTTTTCACTGCTTTTTCTTGCTTCAAGAATCAATTTCATGATTTTTTTCAAATCATCAATAACATTTCTCTTTGTTCATCATTCTTTCAAGAGCCAACAATTTTAACACTCATAAACAACAAGATCAAAAATATGCACTGTTCAAGCATTCATTCAGAAAACAGAAAGTATTGCCACCACATCAATATAATTAAATTAAATTCAAGGATGAATTCGAAATTCATGTACTTCTTGTTCTTTTGAATTAAAACATTTTTCATTTAAGAGAGGTGAAGGATTAATGGATTTTATTCATAGCTTTAAGGCATGGTTACATACTAATGATCATGAAATAAAGACACAAAACATAGATAAACATAATACTAAAAACCGAAAACAGAAAGAAATAAAGAACAAGGAATGAATCCACCTTTAGTGGTGTCTTCTTCTTGAAGGACCAATGATGTTCTTCAGCTCTTCTATGTCCCTTCCTTGCCTTTGTTGCTCCTCCCTCATTGCTCTTTGGTCTTCTCTTATTTCTTGGAGAATGATGGAGTGCTCATGATGTTCCACCCTCAATTGTTCCACATTGTGGCTCAAATCTTCTAAGGAGGTGTTGAGTTACTCCCAATAGTTGTTGGGAGGAAAGTGCATTCCATGAGGCATCTCAGGAATTTATTGATGATGAGCTTCCTCATGCACTTCTTGAGGGCCGTGAGGAGCTTCTCTTGCTTGCTCCATCCTTTTCTTGGTGATGGGCTTGTCTTCTTCAATGGAGACATCTCCTTCTATGATAACTCCAGCTGAGTAACATAGATGACATATAAGGTGAGGGAAGGCTAGCCTTGCCATGGGTGAGGGCTTGTTGGCTATTTTGTAGAGTTCATTGGAGATGACCTCATGAACTTCTACTTCCTCTCCAATCATGATGCTATGGATCATGATGGCCCGATCCACAGTAACTTCAGATCGGTTGCTAGTAGGAATGATGGAGCGTTGAATGAACTCCAACCATCCTCTAGCCACAGGCTTGAGATCCAGTCTTCTTAGTTGAACTGGCTTGCCTTTGGAATCTATTCTCCACTGAGCTCCTTCCACACATATGTCTATAAGGACTTGGTCCAACCTTTGGTTAAATTTGACCCTTCTAGTGTAGGGGCGTTCATCTCCTTGCATCATAGGCAAGTGAAACGCCAACCTCACATTTTCCGGACTAAAATCTAAGTATTTCCCCCGAACCATTGTGAGATAGTTCTTTGGATTCGGGTTCATACTTTGATCATGGTTCCTAGTGATCCATGCATTGGCATAGAACTCTTGAACCATCAAAATTCCGACTTGTTGCATGGGGTTGGTTAGGACTTCCCAACCTCTTCTTTGGATTTCATGTCGGATTTCCGGATACTCATTCTTTTTGAGCTTGAAAGGGACCTCGGGGATCACCTTCTTCTTTGCCACAACATCATAGAAGTGGTCTTGATGGCTATTGGAGATGAATATTTCCATCTCCCATGACTCGGAGGTGGAAGCTTTTGTCTTCCCTTTCCCTTTTTTAGAGGATGCTCCGGCCTTAGGTGCCATTGATGGTAATGGAGAAACAAAAAGCTTATGCTTTTACCACACCAAACTTAAAATTTTGCTCGCCCTCGAGCAAGAAAGAAAAGAAGAGAAGAAGAAGAAGAAGAAAAATATGGTAGAGAGGGAGAGAGGTAGGTTCGGCTAAGGGGGAGAATATGGGTAAGTGTTGTGTGAAAATAAAGTAGAATGGAAGGGTATTTATAGGGAGAGGGGAGGGTGTATGTTCGGCCATTTTGGGTGGGAATGGGTGGGAAGTTGAATTTGAATTTGATGAAGGTAGGTGGGGTTTATGGGGAAGAGTGGGTTGATGTGAATGGTGAATGGGGTAATTGGGAAGTGTGATATGGGAAAGGGTGAAATAGGATTAGGAGAGTGTGATTAGGATTAAAAGGTAGGATGGGAATATGGTAGGTGGGGATCCTGTGGGGTCCACAGATCCTGAGGTGATCCTGTGGGGTCCATAGATCCTGAGGTGAAAAGAAATACCATTCCTTTACCATATAAGCATGTAAAATGCCTTCGTGCATCATTCTGGCGTTATTGGTGCACGTTCTGGGCGTTCAACGCCCATGTAATGCATGTTTCTGGCGTTGAACGCCAGTTTCATGCTTGTTACTGGCGTTCAGCGCCAATTTGTCTCCTCTAGGCACATTCCTGGCGTTCAGTGCCAGGATGTTGCTTGTTTCTGGCGTTCAGCGCCAGAATGGTGCTCTGTTCTGGCGTTGAACGCCAGCCAGATGCATCTTACTGGCGTTGAACGCCAGTCTGCGCGACCTCCAGGGTGAAAAATTTTTTTCTTCTGTTTTTGACTCTGTTTTTAATTTTTTTGATTTTTTTCGTGAATTCTCATGATCATGTACCTAATAAAACACAAAATAACAATAAAATAAAAATTAGATAATTAAAATTGGGTTGCCTCCCAACAAGCGCTTCTTTAATGTCAATAGCTTGACAGTGGCTCTCATGGAGCCACAAGATGATCAGGTCAATGTTAGTGTGTAGTCCCAACACCAAACTTAGAGTTTGGATATGGGATTTGAACACCAAACTTAGAGTTTGGTTGTGGCCTCACAACACCAAACCTAGAGTTTGACTGTGTGGGCTCTTCTTGACTCTGAACTGAGAGAAGCTCTTCCTGCTTACTCTCTTTTGTCACAGAGGGATGGCCATGTACCTTAAACACAAGGTAGTCCCCATTCAATTGAAGGACTAATTCACCTCTGTTGACATCTATCACAGCTTCTGCTGTGGCTAGGAAAGGTCTTCCAAGGATGATGCAATCATCCTCTTCCTTCCTAGTGTCTAAGATTATGAAATCAGCAGGGATATAAAGGCCTTCAACCTTTACTAACACGTCCTCTACTATTCCATAAGCTTGCCTCAATGACTTATCTGCCAATTGTAATGAGAACAAGGCAGGTTGTACCTCAATGATCCCCAGCTTCCCCATTACAGAGAGTGGCATAAGATTTATCCCTGACCCCAGATCACATAGAGCTTTTTCAAAGCTCATGGTGCCAATGGTACAAGGTATTAAGAACTTGCCAGGATCTTGTTTCTTTTGAGGTAGAGTTTTCTGAATCCAAGTATCTAGTTCACTAATGAGCAAGGGAGGTTCACTTTCCCAAGTCTCATTACCAAACAACTTGGCATTCAGCTTCATGATAGCTCCTAAATATTGAGCAACTTGCTCTCCAATCACATCTTCATCCTCTTCAGAGGAAGAATAGTCTTCAGAGCTCATGAATGGCAGAAGGAGATTTAATGGAATCTCTATGGTCTCTATATGAGCCTCAGATTCCTTTGGATCCTTAATAGGAAACTCCTTCTTGCTTGAAGGACGTCCCAGGAGGTCTTCCTCACTAGGATTTTCGTCGTCCTCCTCCCTAGTGCATTCGGCTACATTGATCACATCAATGGCCTTGCACTCTCCTTTTGGATTCTCTTCTGTATTGCTTGGGAGAATACTGGGAGGAGTTTCAATGACTTTCTTACTCAGCTGGCCCACTTGTGCCTCCAAATTTCTAATGGAGGATCTTGTTTCATTCATGAAACTGAAAGTGGCCCTTGACAGATCAGAGACAATATTGAAATTTTGACTTGACTTGTAAGAAACAACTAATTTTAAAAATTTTTGACCAAGTCAACCCAAAATTTCGAAAATTTTGGAGGAAAATAAGGAAAAGATATTTTTTTGATTCTTGAAAATTTAATTATGAGAGAGAAAAACAACAAAAATACTCAATGCATGAAATTTTTAGATCAAAACAATGAATGCATGCAAGAATGCCATGAATGTCAAGATGAACACCAAGAACACTTTGAAGATCATGATGAACGTCAAGAACATAATTTTGAAAATTTTTTTTTGATGCAAAGAAAACATGCAAGACACCAAACTTAAAAATCTTTAATGCATGGAAAATATGAATGCAAAAGTGCACATGAAAAACAACAAAAGACATAAAACAAGAAATCATCAAGATCAAACAAGAAGACTTGTCAAGAACAACTTGAAGATCATGAAGAACACTATGAATGCATGAGATTTTCGAAAAAATGCAAGAAAAATTTTAAAAGCATGCAATTGACACCAAACTTAAAATTAACACAAGACTCAAACAAGAAACACAAAATATTTTTGATTTTTATGATTTTCTAATTTTTTTTTTGTATTTTTATTATTTTTTTCGAAAAAATTTCTGGAAAGACGAAAAATAAAAGAAAAATTTTTAAAAAAGATTTTTGAAAAGAAAATTACCTGATCTGAGCAACAAGATGAACCGTCAGTTGTCCATACTCGAACAATCCCCGGCAACGGCGCCAAAAACTTGGTGGACGAAATTGTGATCACTATTCTTTAAATTGTACTTTTATGGAATTTGAAATTGGCACGAGTGGACACAACTCCGTTCAACTAACCAGCAAGTGTACTGGGTCGTCCAAGTAATAAACCTTACGTGAGTAAGGGTCGATCCCACAGAGATTGTTGGTATGAAGCAAGCTATGGTCACCTTGTAAATCTCAGTTAGGCAGATTAAATTGATTTATGGTTTCGAAAATAGAGTTAAGAAAGTAGAAATAATAATAAAAAGGATAGAAATACTTATGCAGATTCATTGGTGGGAATTTCAGATAAGCGAATGGAGATACTGTATGGCTCAAGGACGCCTACTTTCCTACTGCTTCAACTCAATCCTTCTTACTCCTTTCCATGGCAAGCTGTGTATAGGGGTTCACCATCAGTGGTGGCTACTTTCAATCCTCTCGGGAAAATGATCCTCTGCGGCTGTCACTCGCATGGCTAATCGTCTGGAGGCATCACCCATGGTTGATGGCTACATCCCATCCTCGCAGTGAAAACTACGCTCACGCGCTCTGTCACAGCACGGCTAATCACTGGTTGGTTCCCGCTCCTACTGGAATAGAATCCCTTGATTCTTTTGCGTCTGTCACTAACGCCCAGCACTTGCGAGTCTGAAGCACGTCACAGTCATTCATTACCGGAATCCTACTCGGAATACCACAGACAAGGTTAGACTTTCCGGATTCCCAGGATCCTACTCGAAATACCACAGACAAGGTGAGACTTTCCAGATCCTCATAAATGCCGCCATCTATCTAGCTTATACCACGAAGATTCTGTTGGGGAATCTAAGAGATACACATTCAAGCTCTGTTGCAGGTAGAACGGAAGTGGTTGTCAATCACGTGCGTTCATAAGTGAGAATGATAATGAGGGTTACTTATCATCACATTCATCATGTTCTTGGGTACGAATGAATATCTTGGAATACGAATAAGAGAGATTTGAATAAAAGAGAATAGAATTGCATTAATACTTGAGGTACAGCAGAGCTCCACACCCTTAATCTATGGTGTGCAGAAACTCCACCGTTGAAAATACATAAGTAAAAGGTTCAGGCATGGCCGAATGGCCAGCCCCCATGTGGTCACAAGACCGACTGATCAAAGACCTAAAGTGATCAAAGATATCTAATACAATAGATAAATGTTCTATTTATAATAAACTAGCTCCTAGGGTTTACATGAGTAAGTAATTGATGCATAAATCCACTTCCGGGGCCCACTTGGTGTATGCTTGGGCTGAGCTTGATTAATCCACGAGCTGAGGCTTCTCTTGGAGTTGAACTCCGAGTTATGACGTGTTTTGGGCGTTCAACTCCGGATCATGACGTTTTTCTGGCGTTTAACTCCAGACAGCAGCTTGTACTTGGCGTTCAACGCCAAGTTACGTCGTCAATTTCCGAATAAAGTATGGACTATTATATATTGCTGGAAAGCTCTAGATGTCTACTTTCCAACGCCGTTGAGAGCGCGCCATTTGGAGTTCCAGAAAATCCATTTCGAGTGTAGGGAGGTCAGATTCTAACAGCATCAGCAGTCCTTTTGTCAGCCTTTTTCAGAGTTTTGCTCAAGTCCCTCAATTTCAGCCAGAATTTACCTGAAATCACAGAAAAACACACAAACTCATAGTAAAGTCCAGAAATGTGAATTTAACATAAAAACTAATGAAAACATCCCTAAAAGTAGCTTAAACTTACTAAAAACTACCTAAAAATAATGCCAAAAAGCGTATAAATTATCCGCTCATCAAGAGCCTAGTTTTGAGACCAGATTGCAGATGGAAAACAATCCTGATGAGATCTTGCAAGGGCTATGTGTGGAAAATACAGACTGGGAAAGAGACTCAAAAGGAGTTCCAAGCCATTTGAAGAGAATAAACCTTACTCCTGTGGCCAAAGGATGGTATGAGATAGTAAGGAGGTCTATTCTTCCTACTGGAAACGCCTCTTGGGTCACAATCAAACGAGCACTTTTGACATACTGCATCCTACATTTAGGTGAAGTCAACCTCGCACAACTCATAGCCGACAGTATTCAAGAGATGGCTAACAGCACAAGTAAATCAAGTGGCCTTGGACATCCAAGTACCATCCTTAGGCTATGCAACAAAGCTGGAGTAATCTTTGAAGATGAGGACACAGAAAAAGTGAAAAAGGGGAAAGGAATCACCAAGAAGAGTATGGAAGGAATGAATGAAGAAGATGATCAAGAGGGGGTGGTAGCTCCCAGACAAAGGAGATCACAAAGAGAGGAAGGACGAAATCAAGCTCATGGTGCCATAGACATGAGCCAGCTACAAAGAACAATTGAAGAGCTATCTCAGCAACTCATGCAAGCTCAACAAGACCAAAATCAGGGGCGCCAAGAGCAATATCTAGAGCCCCATCCAGAGTTTAGGGAGCAGTATTTGAAGGATAAAGAGGAACGAGAAGCTTGGCAGCGTCAAATGGAGGAGAAACAAGAGAGATGGCAACAACAAATGATGACTCAGCAGCAAGAATTTCAGGCACAGATTCTTGAAGGACAAAAAGAGCAATACAAAGAATTCAAAGAATCATATGATAAGCTGTATTTTAGTCATGCTAAAGCAGGGAAATATAGTCACAACCTATATCAATGGAAGAATATTCATCACACCATGGAAGAAGTGAGATATGTGCAAAGAATGGAGAGTGATGAAAACATACAAGCAAGGTTGGAGTATTTGACCCACAACTTGCCAACACTCAATCCACAGATCAAGCCATTTGAGCAATGCCCTGAATTTGACGCCAAGCAAAAAGCAAGGTCTCATCATTATACGGAGCTAACACTTAACAGATTGGAAGAAGTTGGACTCTCAGGGCTCTTGGATTCTGTTTGGGATAGAAGATGCCCTGGTGAAGAAATCCGAGACTACTCGAAGCTAGGGAAGAGAAAGAAGAAAAAGGGAGAATCAAGCAGCAGTCACAATCATTAGAAGGTGGCAAAGTTCTTTCATACTTCTTCCTTCATAACCTTAATAAGGAGATGCATGTCTGAAACATGATATGCCTCCATTGTTTATTTCTTTTACTTCCTGCATTGTTCTTATTTTATTTTTCTTTGTCACTTAATAAATAGCTAGAGAAATGCTAAATCTAAATTTTGCTTGTTATCCATAACCGAGCTGAATTATTTTTTGTTTCCCACATGCTTGAATAAAAGAGAACTGTTTGAATTGGAAAGTAAATATCCAATGTTGCATAAGTTGAGAATGAAAGTTAATGGTGGTGTATGTGTTTGATTTAATGCATAACTCATGAAATAATTGCTGCATAGTATCATTTTCATTGAAGTGTGAGCTAGCTTGCTGTTATAAAGGTTCTTATCAATAAAGAAAAAGCCCTTGAGAACAAAAATAGAAAGAAAAGGAAGAAGAAAAAGCCAATGTGGCAAGAAAAACAAAGAATAAAGGCTGGACACCAATAGCTTGGACCCTAGGACACATGCCTGTGGTGTTCTTGTACTAAGATATGCTTGGATAAGTAAATTCTGAGGGGTATTTTAAAACCCGGTCACTTAGATCAACTAATTTGGGATGGCCAATTGAAAGTCCACAATAAAGAGCAACTTAGATACAGAACATTTAGTTATCCAAAGATATGCTGGGCATCAATGATCCTAGGAGGAAATAATGAGCCATGTGTCTGTGGTGGAAAGATGTTAAGTAAAAATAAAGCCAAAGGCTACTGCTGCAACATTAGACACCAAGCCTCCAAAAGAATAATAAGCTTGTTAAGCATCAGGAGAAAAGAAAAGTTAGCAAGGGAGTAATTAAAGAGTAAATCTTATAACAGCAAGTTTAGCAAGCCTTTGAGAAAAGATGTATACTATGTAACAGCAACAATAATTGAGTTATCATTGTCTGCATAAAGACTCCATAAATCAAGTTCTGCTATATGCCTAATAAGGATATGTGTTCTTTTCTTGTTCATTTCATTTTCTCTTAGTTTTGATGCTTGCTTGGGGACAAGCAAGATTTAAGTTTGGTGTTGTGATGACAAGTCATCATATACCCATTTTTCAAGCTAAATTCACTTGTTTTATTAGTTTTTATGCACTTTCTTGCATCCTAAGTAAGTGATTTGGAATGAAAATGCATAACTTCTTTAAATCAAGCAACTACCATTAAATTGATGCTAACTCATGAGGTTTGAGCTAAATTTAATTGATTTTTAATTGATTTATAAGCCTTGTGAATTTAGTGATACTTTGAGTGGTTGTTTTGGTTTATTGTAGGTGAAGAAAAGAAGAAAAGAGGAAGCGTGGCTTATGAAAGCGTGGCCCAAGAGAGAAGAAGTGTGGCGCATAAAAGGAGGAAGCAAGCATTGCCCTCCACAAGGGCACACTGCCCTCTAGGAGGGCAACATAAGGAAACAAGCCTTGAGAGGCAACACTGCCCTGCCCACGACAAGGGCAGAGCACAAATTGGTGCCATGGATCAAGGAGAGCAAAAACATTGCCCTGCCCTCCTCAAGGGTAATATCGGGCTCATCAAAGGAAGAAATCCAAAGAAAAAGCTCACTAATGCTTGCCACAAGGATCGAACACGGCACCATGAGGAAGCAAGGAACTAGGCCTAATTTTGGTGCCAAGAAAACCAAGAAAAATAAGCAGCGTGTGCATTGCCCGAGTTTCGAACACGGGGCTTCAACTTTGGAAACATTTCCCTGCCCTCCGCAAGGGCAGGGCAGCATCTTATGGTGCACGGCTAGCGCACCAGATTGGCGCACCAAGGGAAGACTCGGCAGCAACAGCAGCACGCACGGGCATCATTCTGGCGCACCAAAAATTTCTGCCCTGCCCTCCATAAGGGCAGGGCAGCATCCTGCAGCACCAACACGCACGCACCAAGGCACCAACGGCCGCACACACCATTTTCTGCCCTGCCCTCCACAAGGGCAGGGCAGCCTCCTGGAAGCAAATTGTTTTGGGATAAAAATTGAATTAAAAATCCAATTTAATTCATTTCTTCACCAAATCAAAAGCCCATCCAAATCCCAAGATCCAATAATAGAAAGTGTATAAATAGGACATAGTTTGATGTAATTAGGACTTTTACCTTTTCCTTTACTTTTGAACTTTGATCTTTCTTTTGAGCTTTGAATCTTTACTTTTATTTTTGAACTTTTGAACTTTCTCTTGGAGACTTCACTGAGATTTCAGAGAATTGGGGAGGAGAATTGATCTCTCTTCTTCCTCGTTCTTGCTTGAGCATTTTTATTTTTTCTTGTTTGAGTTTTGGGTGTGAAGAATTGAGGAAATTCTGTCTCAATCTCCATTCAAAATCTCTTTAATTCCTCTTCTGCATAATTGAGTTCAATTTCATTTCCTTTACTGCTTCTTCTTTAAATTTTGGTTAATTACTTTGTGAACTTGGATCTGGGAAGGCAATTGAGATCTAGACTTTGCTATCTAGTCTCTGGAATCTTGAGATCCCATTTTCCTTTTTGGTTCTTCTGTGAACCTCTGCTGCAAGTTAATTTCCATTTCTGTTTGAGAGCTAGTTTAGTTAATTGTTGCAATTTAACTTCCCTTGTTTGAATTCTGAAATCCCAGCCCTCAAATCCCTTTTCCATTCAAGCAATTTACATTTCTTGCAATTTAAGTTACTGCAATTTACATTTCCTGCACTTTAAGTTTCAGTCATTTAATTTCTTGTCCTTTAAGATTCAGCATCTTTTATTTTCCTGTTCTTTAATTTATTGCAATTCTCCCCTCTCCCTTTACATTCCAAGCAATTTAGTTTCTGTTAATGATAAACCACTCAACCAATACTTGATTCGCTTGACTAAATCAACCACTAAACTAAAATTGCTCAATCCTTCAATCCCTGTAGGATCGACCTCACTCCCGTGAGTTTTGTTACTTGATGCGACCCGGTACACTTGCTGGTGAGTTTTGTGTTGGATCGTTTTCCACACATCACCTATCTACCCATTTCCTTTTCTTTTTTCTATCTCACCTTACTCATGCATTTTCCTTTCAAACATGCCATATGCATCCTTTATTTAACTCTTTATTTTAAACTTTTTTATGTACAATTTTTTTTTTTGCAAAATTGAACTATGAATACATGTCTTCATTAATGAAATGCATGAGTATTACCTAATTGCCAAAGTTTTTTCACAATAAGCTTATGCCTCCATCACCAATGTTTCCCAAAATTTCCCCCACACTTAGACTTTACACACTAATCCACCCAAGCTAATCAAAGAGTAATTCGGGGACATCAATGGTTTTCCGCTTAAGGGGAGTATTGTGCTATCATTAGAACAAAGGGGATTCATAGGCTCAAAGGGGTTCACAAAGGTGCATGCAAGGGTTGGCCATATAGGTTAGTGAGTTTATTAACAAAAATGTCCTCAATCATGCTAAATGCATTCAAACACAAATACAGGACATAAAGAATCATGCAATTCAATGATCACAATCGAAAAGGAGTTATGATCACACACAAGAACAACATTATGGTTGAAAAGATGCAACCATCTATTAAAGCTCAAGACTCACAAGGTATGTTGTTCGAGTCCTTTTCCATGTTCTACAAACAATTTACTCCAAGCAAGTTGGCAAACATAATATTTTCTTCAATTCAATGGTATGCCTGATGAGCGGATAATTTGTATACTTTTTGGCATTGTTTTTAGTATGTTTTTGTTATGATCTAGTTAGTTTTTAGTATATTTTTATTAGTTTTTAGTTAAAATTCACTTTTCTGGACTTTACTATGAGTTTGTGTGTTTTTCTGTGATTTCAGGTATTTTCTGGCTGAAATTGAGGGACCTGAGCAAAAATCTGATTCAGAGACCAAAAAGGACTGCAGATGCTGTTGGATTCTGACCTCCCTGCACTCGAAGTGGATTTTCTGGAGCTACAGAAGCCCAACTGGCGCGCTCTCAACGGCGTTGGAAAGTAGACATCCTGGGCTTTCCAGCAATATATAATAGTCCATACTTTGCCCAAGATTTGATGGCCCAAATCGGCGTTCAAAGTCACCTCAAGAAATCCCAGCGTTAAACGCTGGAACTGGCACCCAAATGGGAGTTAAACGCCCAAACTGGCACTAAAGCTGGCGTTTAACTCCAAGAAGAGTCTCTGCACGAAATTTGCTTCATTGCTCAGCCCAAGCACACACCAAGTGGGCCCGGAAGAGGATTTTTATGTCATTTACTCATTTCTGTACACCTTAGGCTACTAGTTCTTATAAGTAGGACCTTTTACTATTGTATTTTCATCTTTGGACATCTAGTTCTTAGATCATGATAGAAGGACTTTGGTAGCTATCTTCATTTTTATGCTATCTTAGATCATTGGGAGGCTGGCCATTCGGCCATGCCTAGACCTTATGCTTATGTATTTTCAACGGTGGAGCTTCTACACACCATAGATTAAGGTGTGGAGCTCTGCTGTACCTCGAGTATTAATGCAATTACTATTGTTCTTCAATTCAATTCCGCTTGTTCTTGTTCCAAGATATCACTTGTTCTTCAACTTGATGAAGGTGATGATTGACGCCCATCACCATTCTCACTCATGAACAAAGTGACTGACAACCACTCTTGTTCTACAAGCATTTGAGGCTTGGTGAATATCTCTTGGATTCCTGATTGCACGATGCATGGTTGATAGCCTGACAACCGAGTGCTCGCCTGACAAACGAGCCAACCATTCCATGAGATCAGAGTCTTCGTGGTATAGGCAGGACCTGATGGCGGCATTCAAGAGAATCCGGAAGGTCTAAACCTTGTCTGTGGTATTCTGAGTAGGATTCAATGATTGAATGACTGTGACGTGCTTCAAACCTGTAACCTACTGGGCGTTAGTGACAGACGCAAAAGAGTGATTCTATTCCGGTAGGGGAGGGAACCAAACCGGTGATTAGCCGCACTGTGACAGAGTGCATGAGCATTAGTTTTCACTGCGAGGATGGGAGGTAGCTGCTGACAACAGTGAAACCCTACACGAGCTTGCCATGGAAAGGAGTAAGAAGAATTGGATGAAGGCAGTAGGAAAGCAGAGAGACGGAAGGGAAGGCGTCTTCATACGCTTATCTGAAGTTCCTACCAATGAATTACATAAGTATCTCTATCTTTACCTTTGTGTTATTTTCGTTCATCACTATATCCATTTGAGTTTGCCTGACTAAGATTTACAAGATGACCATAGCTTGCTTCAATACTAACAATCTCCGTGGGATCGACCCTTACTCACGTAAGGTTTATTACTTGGACGACCCAGTGCACTTGCTGGTTAGTTGTGCGAAGTTGTGTAATGCCATGGTATTGAGCTACCAAGTTTTTGGAGCCATTACCGGGGATTATGAGAGTTGTGAAAAAGTAATGTTCACAATTTCGCGCACCAAGTTTTTGGCGCCGTTGCCGGGGATTGTTCAAGTTTTGAGCAAGCTTTTGGTAACATCAGTGCCAAGATCCGGCAACAACATCAAGTTTTTGGTGTTATTGCCCGGGATTGTTTAGGCTGGACAACTGACGGTTCATCTTGTTGCTTAGATTAGGTATTTATTTTTTTTCGAAATTCTTGAAGATGAGTTCTAGAGTTTCATGATGATTTGTTGAAATCTGGCTGGCTGAGAAGCCATGTCTAATCTCATTGGACCGAGGTTTCAACTCATCATCACAAGAGCTTGTTGATTTTTCATCAATCTTGCTTTTGGAGCAGTGATCTGCTAAGGCTTGGCTGGCCTTTGGCCATGTCTAGTGTTTTGGACCGAAGCTTTCTTTGAAAGCTTGGCTGGCTGTGAAGCCATGTCTAATTCCTGGACCGGAGTCTTAGACTAGCATTGCACTGATTCCTGGAATTCTCATTAAGAATTTTGATATCCTTTTTTCCATTTAATTTTCGAAAAACACAAAAAAAAAATTTTACAAAATTATAAAATCCAAAAAAATGTTTCTTGTTTAAGTTTAGTGTCTCATCATAAGTTGGTGTCAATTACATGCATTCATGTGTCTAAGTGATCTTCAAGATGTTCTTGATGATTTACTTGCTCTGATCTTTGAAATTCTATTGACTTGATTGTTTTGTGTGTCTCATATGCATTTTCATTTTGTTAGTGTCAGCAGTATACAAACTGCTAAGTTTGGTGTCTTGCATGCATTGTTATTTGATTCTTGTTGCATTTTGGTTTGTCCTTATTATTAAAAATCCAAAAATATTTTTAATTTGTGTCTTTTCAAGTCAATAATACAGAGAATTGAAGATTCAGGACATACAGCAGAGGAATTGCACAGAAAAAGCTGGGCGTTCAAAACGCCCAGTGAAGAAGGACAGACTGGCATTTAAACGCCAGCCAGGGTACCTAGTTGGGCGTTTAACGCCCAAAAGGGGTGCATTTTAGGCGTTAAACGCCAGAATGGATACCATTCTGGGCGTTTAACGCCAGGATGGCTAAAGGGGGAAGATTTTGTTTTCAAATCAATTTTTTTTCTAAGTTTTCAAAATTTCTTCCAAATCAAATCTTTTTCAAATCAATTTTTCAATCAAATCTTTTTCAAAATTAACTTCTTTCCTTTTTCAAAGAAACTTACTATCAATTAATGATTTGATTCAACATTTCAAGTATGTTGCCTTTTCTGTTGAGAAAGGTTTAATGTTTGAATCATATCTTTTCTTGTTAAGTCAAGTTTTTAATTTTCAAATCAAATCTTTTTAAAATGTTTTTCAAATCATATCTTCTCAATCACATCTTTTTAAAACCAATCATATCTTCTTAACCACATCTTTTTCAAAATAGTTTTCAATCAAATGTTTCTGATTTCTAATTTCAAAATCTTTTTCAAAAATCATTTGATTTCTTTTCCCTTTTCATTTTCGAAAATTAAGTAATGTTTTTCAAAAATATTTTTTTTAAATTTTCCACTTAATTTTCGAAAATGACTTCCCTCCTTCTCACATCCTTCTATTTATGGACTAACACTATCCCTTAATGCAAAATTCGAACTTCATCTCCTTTGTTAAGTTCGAATTTTCCACTTCTGTCTTCTACTCTTCCTTTCCTCTGACACCTAACGGAATCTCTATACTGTGACATAGAGGATTCCACATTTTCTTGTTCCCTTCTCTTTCTTATGAGCAGGAGCAAAGACAAAGGCATTCTTGTTGAGGCTGATCCTGAACCTGAAAGGACCTTGAAGAGAAAGCTAAGAGAAGCCAAAGCACAACTCTCTTTAGAGCACCTGGACGAACTCTTCAAGGAAGAAGAACAAATGGCAGCCGAAAACAACAACAATGCCAACAATGCAAGGAAGGTGCTGGGTGACTTTACTGCACCTACTCCCGACTTCTATGGGAGAAGCATCTCTATCCCTGCCATTGGAGCAAACAACTTTGAGCTTAAGCCTCAATTAGTTTCTCTAATGCAACAGAATTGCAAGTTCCATGGACTTCCACTGGAAGATCCTCATCAGTTTTTAGCTGAGTTCTTGCAAATCTGTGACACAGTCAAGACTGATGGGGTTGACCCTGAGGTCTACAGACTGATGCTATTCCCTTTTGCTGTAAGAGACAGAGCTAGAACATGGTTGGACTCTCAACCTAAAGAAAGCCTGGACTCTTGGGAAAAGCTAGTCAATGCCTTCTTGGCAAAGTTCTTTCCACCTCAAAAATTGAGTAAGCTTAGAGTGGAAATCCAAACCTTCAGACAGAAGGAAGGAGAATCCCTCTATGAAGCTTGGGAAAGATACAAACAATTGATCAGAAAGTGTCCCACTGATATGCTTTCTGAATAGAGCATCATAGGTATTTTCTATGATGGTCTCTCTGAACTGTCCAAGATGTCTTTGGATAGCTCCTCTGGAGGATCTCTTCATCTGAAGAAGACGCCTACTGAAGCTCAAGAACTGATTGAAATGGTTGCAAATAGCCAATTCATGTACACTTCTGAAAGAAATCCTGTGAACAATGGGACTAGTCAGAAGAAAGGAGTTCTTGAGATTGACACTCTGAATGCCATTTTGGCCCAGAATAAAATATTGACTCAACAAGTCAATATGATTTCTCAAAGTCTGTCTGGGATGCAAAATGCACCAAGCAGTACTAAGGAAGCTTCATCTGAGGAAGAAGCTTATGATCCTGAGAACCCTTCAATAGAAGAGGTGAATTACATGGGAGAACCCTATGGAAACACCTACAATCCTTCATGGAGGAATCATCCAAATCTTTCATGGAAGGATCAACAGAGACCCCAACAAGGTTTCAATAACAATAATGGTGGGAGAAACAGGTTTAGCAATAGCAAGCCTTTTCCATCATCTTCTCAGCAACAGACAGAGAGTTCCAAGCAGAATAATTCTGACTTGGCAACCATGGTCTCTGATCTAATCAAAACCACTCAAAGTTTTATGACTGAAACTAGATCTTCCATTAGGAATCTGGAAGGACAAGTGGGTCAGCTGAGCAAGAAAATTACTGAACTTCCTCCAAGCACTCTCCCAAGCAATACTGAAGAAAATCTAAAAGGAGAGTGCAAGGCCATCAATATGGCCGAATTCTGGGAGGAAGGAGAGGCAGTGAACGCCACTGAGGAAGGCCTCACTGGACGCCCACTGACCTCTAATGAGTTCCTCAATGAGGAACCATGGGAATCTGAGGCTCAAGATGAGACCATAGAGATTCCATTGGACTTACTTCTGCCATTCATGAGCTCTGATGAGTATTCTTCCTCTGAAGAGGATGAGTATGTCACTGAGGAGCAAGTTGCTAAATACCTTGGAGCAATCATGAAGCTAAATGACAAGTTATTTGGAAATGAGACTTGGGAGGATGAACCCCCTTTGCTCACCAAAGAACTGGATAACTTGTCTAGGCAGCATTTGCCTCAAAAGAGGCAGGATCCTGGGAAGTTTTCTATACCTTGTACCATAGGCACCATGACCTTCAAGAAGGCCTTGTGTGACTTAGGATCAAGTGTAAACCTCATGCCCCTCTCTGTAATGGAGAAATTAGGGATCTATGAGGTACAAGCTGCAAAAATCTCACTAGAGATGGCAGACAACTCAAGAAAACAAGCTTATGGACTTGTAGAGGATGTTTTGGTGAAGATTGAAGACCATTACATCCCTACTGATTTCATAATCCTAGAGACTGGGAAATGCATGGAAGAATCCATCATCCTTGGCAGACCCTTCCTAGCCACAGCAAAGGCTGTGATTGATGTTGATAGAGGAGAGTTGATCATTCAAGTGAATGAAGAATCCTTGGTGTTTAAGGCCCAAGGATATACCTCTGTCATCATGGAGAGGAAGCATGAAGGGCTTCTCTCAAAACAGAGCCAAACAGAGCCCCCACAACCAAACTCTAAGTTTGGTGTTGGGAGGCCACAACCAAACTCTAAGTTTGGTGTTGAACCCCCACATTCAAACTCTAAGTTTGGTGTTGGGAGGTTCCAACACGGTTCTGAGCATTTCTGAGGTTCCATGAGAGTCCTCTGTCAAGCTAATGACAATAAAGAAGCGCTTGTTGGGAGGCAACCCAATGTTTTATAATTAACTATTTTCTTTTGTTGTTTTATCTTTTTTGTAGGTTGATGATCATAAGAAGTCACAAAAACAATGAAAAAAAGCAAAAACAGAATGAAAAACAGGAAGAAAAATAGCACACCCTGGAGGAAGATGCTGCTGGCGTTCAAATGCCAGTAAGCCTAGCAGTTGGGCGTTTAACGCCCAGTCTGGCACCATTCTGGGCGTTTAACGCCAGAAAGGGGCACCAGACTGGCGTTAAACGCCAGGAAAGGGCACGAACCTGGCGTTAAACGCCAGGAATGGGCACCAGCCCGGTGTTTAACGCCAGAAATGGCTCAAAACGTGGATTTTGATGCCATTTGGTGCAAAGATGCCTTTTCCTTGACACCACAGGATCTGTGGACCCCACAGGACCCTACCATCACTCTCTCTCTTCTTCCCCCATTCACCAATCACCTCAACACCTCTTCCCCAAAAACCCTTCACCTATCAAATCCCATCTTTCTCTTCACCACTCACATCCATCCTTCATAAACCCCCACCAACCTCACCCTTCAAATTCAAACCACTTTCCCTCCAAAACCCACCCATCATGGCCGAACCCTTTACCCCCTCTCTCCTATATATACCCTTCTTCAACCCTTCATTTTCACACAACCTAAACACCACTTCTCCCCCTCTTTGGCCGAACACACCACCATCTCCCTCTTCCTCATTTCTTCTTCTTCTACTCTCTTCTTTCTTCTTTTGCTCGAGGACGAGCAAACATTTTAAGTTTGGTGTGGTAAAAGCGTTGCTTTTTCGTTTTTCCATAACCATTATGGCATCCAAGGCCGGAGAAACCTCTAAAAAGAGGAAAGGGAAGGCAAAAGCTTCCACCTCCGAGTCATGGGAGATGGATAGATTTCTCTCAAGGGTGCATCAAGACCACTTCTATGAAGTTGTGGCCTTGAAGAAGGTGATCCCCGAGGTCCCTTTTTCACTCAAAAAGGGTGAATATCCGGAGATCCGCCATGAGATCCGAAGAAGAGGTTGGGAAGTTCTTACCAACCCTATTCAACAAGTCGGAATCTTGATGGTTCAAGAGTTCTATGCCAATGCATGGATCACCAAGAACCATGACCAAAGTGTGAACCCAAATCCAAAGAATTATCTTACTATGGTTCGGGGGAAATACTTGGATTTTAGTCCGGAGAGTGTGAGGGTGGCGTTCAACTTGCCTATGATGCAAGGAGATGAACATCCTTACACTAGAAGGGTCAACTTTGATCAAAGGTTGGACCAAGTCCTCACAGTTATATGTGAAGAGGGCGCACAATGGAAGCAAGATTCAAGGGGAAAGCCGGTTCAATTGAGAAGGCATGACCTCAAGCCCGTGGCTAGAGGATGGTTAGAGTTCATTCAACGCTCAATCATTCCCACTAGCAACCGGTCCGAAGTTACCATAGACCGGGCCATCATGATCCATAGCATCATGATTGGAGAAGAAATAGAAGTTCATGAGTTGGAGTTGACATAGAGGGAGACATCCCCATTGATGAGGACAAGCCCATCACCAAGAAAAGGATGGAGTACACAAGAGATTCCACTCATCATGAAATCCCTGAAATTCCTCAAGGGATGAATTTTCCTCCACAAAACTATTGGGAGCAACTGCACACCTCCCTAGGAGAGTTGAGTTCCAACATGGGACAACTAAGGGTGGAGCATCAAGAACACTCCATCATCCTTCATGAGATTAGAGAAGATCAAAGAATCATGAGGGAGGAGCAACAAAGACAAGGAAGAGACATTGAGGAGCTCAAGCACTCCATAGGATCTTCAAGAGCAAGAAAGAGCCGCCATCACTAAGGTGGACCCGTTCTTTGATTTCCTTGTTATTTGTTCTTCTGTTTTTCGAAAATTTATGCTTATGTTTATCCATGTTTGTGTCTTGTGATCATTAGTGTCTTAGTGTCTATGCCTTAAAGTTATGAATGTCCTATGAATCCATCACCTTTCTTGAATAAAAATGTGCTTAATTGAAAAAGGAAGAATTGCATGAATTTTGAATTTTATAATAGTTTAATTATTTTGATGTGGTGGTAATATTTTTGTTCTCTGAATGTATGCTTAAACAGTGCATATATATCTTGAATTTGTGGTTCATGAATGTTAGCTCTTGAAAGAATGATGAAAAAAGAGACATGTTACTGAGGATCTGAAAAATCATAAAAATGATTCTTGAAGCAAGAAAAAGCTATTCAAAAAAAAAAAAAGAAAAAAATCGAAAAAAATTTCGAAAAAAAAAAAGAAAAAGAAAAAGAAAAACGAAAAAAAAAAATATAGAATAAAGAGTTGTGATCCAAGGCAAATAAGAGTGTGCTTAAGAACCCTGGACACCTCTAATTGGGGACTTTAGCAAAGCTGAGTCACAATCTGAAAAGGTTCACCCAATTATGTGTCTGTGGCATGTATGTATCCGGTGGTAATACTGGAAGACAGAGTGCTTTGGGCCACAGCCAAGACTCAATAAGTAGCTTTGTTCAAGAATCATCATACTTTACTAAGAGAATCATTAACACTATCTGGACTCTGAGTTCCTAAAGAAGCCAATCATTCTGAATTTCAAAGGATAGAGTGAGATGCCAAAACTATTCAGAGGCAAAAAGTTAAAAGCCACGCTCATCTAATTAATACTGATCTTCATAGATGTTTTTGGGATTCATTGCATATTCTCTTCTTTTTATCTATTTGATTCTCAGTTGCTTGGGGACAAGCAACAATTTAAGTTTGGTGTTGTGATGAGCGGATAATTTGTATACTTTTTGGCATTGTTTTTAGTATGTTTTTGTTATGATCTAGTTAGTTTTTAGTATATTTTTATTAGTTTTTAGTTAAAATTCACTTTTCTGGACTTTACTATGAGTTTGTGTGTTTTTCTGTGATTTCAGGTATTTTCTGGCTGAAATTGAGGGACCTGAGCAAAAATCTGATTCAGAGACCAAAAAGGACTGCAGATGCTGTTGGATTCTGACCTCCCTGCACTCGAAGTGGATTTTCTGGAGCTACAGAAGTCCAACTGGCGCGCTCTCAACGGCGTTGGAAAGTAGACATCCTGGGCTTTCCAGCAATATATGATAGTCCATACTTTGCCCAAGATTTGATGGCCCAAACCGGCGTTCAAAGTCACCTCAAGAAATCCCAGCGTTAAACGCTGGAACTGGCACCCAAATGGGAGTTAAACGCCCAAACTGGCACTAAAGCTGGCGTTTAACTCCAAGAAGAGTCTCTGCACGAAATTTGCTTCATTGCTCAGCCCAAGCACACACCAAGTGGGCCCGGAAGAGGATTTTTATGTCATTTACTCATTTCTGTACACCTTAGGCTACTAGTTCTTATAAGTAGGACCTTTTACTATTGTATTTTCATCTTTGGACATCTAGTTCTTAGATCATGATAGAAGGACTTTGGTAGCTATCTTCATTTTTATGCTATCTTAGATCATTGGGAGGCTGGCCATTCGGCCATGCCTAGACCTTATGCTTATGTATTTTCAACGGTGGAGCTTCTACACACCATAGATTAAGGTGTGGAGCTCTGCTGTACCTCGAGTATTAATGCAATTACTATTGTTCTTCAATTCAATTCCCCTTGTTCTTGTTCCAAGATATCACTTGTTCTTCAACTTGATGAAGGTGATGATTGACGCCCATCACCATTCTCACTCATGAACAAAGTGACTGACAACCACTCTTGTTCTACAAGCATTTGAGGCTTGGTGAATATCTCTTGGATTCCTGATTGCACGATGCATGGTTGATCGCCTGACAACCGAGTGCTCGCCTGACAAACGAGCCAACCATTCCGTGAGATCAGAGTCTTCGTGGTATAGGCAGGACCTGATGGCGGCATTCAAGAGAATCCGGAAGGTCTAAACCTTGTCTGTGGTATTCTGAGTAGGATTCAATGATTGAATGACTGTGACGTGCTTCAAACCTGTAACCTACTGGGCGTTAGTGACAGACGCAAAAGAGTGATTCTATTCCGGTAGGGGAGGGAACCAAACCGGTGATTAGCCGCACTGTGACAGAGTGCATGAGCATTAGTTTTCACTGCGAGGATGGGAGGTAGCTGCTGACAACAGTGAAACCCTACACGAGCTTGCCATGGAAAGGAGTAAGAAGAATTGGATGAAGGCAATAGGAAAGCAGAGAGACGGAAGGGAAGGCGTCTTCATACGCTTATCTGAAGTTCCTACCAATGAATTACATAAGTATCTCTATCTTTACCTTTGTGTTATTTTCGTTCATCACTATATCCATTTGAGTTTGCCTGACTAAGATTTACAAGATGACCATAGCTTGCTTCAATACTAACAATCTCCGTGGGATCGACCCTTACTCACGTAAGGTTTATTACTTGGACGACCCAGTGCACTTGCTGGTTAGTTGTGCGAAGTTGTGTAATGCCATGGTATTGAGCTACCAAGTTTTTGGAGCCATTACCGGGATTATGAGAGTTGTGAAAAAGTAATGTTCACAATTTCGCGCACCAATGCCCTAGGAAAAGACTTCATGAAAATTCCTTGGTGTTTCACCAACTTATTCATTCTAACATGCAACATGCAAGTACTAACTACTAAATATCCATAAATGGTAAAGAAATATTTACAAGAAACCAAGCAGGATAAAACAAACATAAAACTACTCAAAATAAGGAAAAAGTACTACAAGAAACATTGCAAAAGTGCTTTGAAAAGAGAAATTTTTACCCCATTGGAATCATCGATCTTCCCCCACACTTAGTTTGTGCACGGTCCTCCGTGCATGCTTTTGCTCCGGGAGGATAAAGAGGGGCCACCTTCAGCTGGTGGACTCAAAAATGGGTTGGTCAATTGCATCATACTCCCCCCGCCCCCTGGTGTACGAATTTGTAATCCGTACAACTAACCAGCAAGTGCACTGGGTCGTCCAAGTAATACCTTACGTGAGTAAGGGTCGATCCCACGGAGATTATTGGTTTGAAGCAAGCTATGTTTATTTTATTAATCTTAGTCAGGATGCCAATAAGATTATTTGGATTTAATTGTAAGAAGTAAAAGTGTTTGGAATAAGTAATTGTTACTTTATTAATGGAGGATATGTTGGAGTTTTGGAGATGCTTTGTCCTCTGAATTTCTGCAGTGTAATATTCAACTCAATTGTTTGTAAAGTTCCATCCATGGAAAGATGTATGTAGGGTGTCACCATTGTCAGTGGCTACTTCCCATCCTCTCAGTGAAAACGGTCAAGATGCTCTGTCACAGCACGGCTAATCAGCCGTTGGTTCTCGATCATGTTGGAATAGGATCCATTGATCCTTTTGCGTTTGTCATCACGCCCAGCAATTGCGAGTTTGAAGCGCGTCACAGCCATTCAATCCTTGAATCCTACTCGAAATACCACAGACAAGGTTTAGACTTTCCGGATCCTCAAGAGTGGCCGCCATCAGTTCTAGCTTATACCATGAAGATTATGATTAAGGAAGCTAAGAGATGCTCATTAAATCTGATGTAGAACGGACGTGTTTGCCAGGCACACGTTCATGGATTGAGGAAGGTGATGAGTGTCACGGATAATCACCTCCTTCACAATTAAGCGCGAATGAACATCTTAGATAGGAACACACACACGTTTGAATGAAGAAATAGAAACAATTGCATTAATTCATTGAGACGCTGCAGATCTCCTCACCCCCAACAATGGAGTTTAGAGACTCATGCCGTCAAAGTGTATAAAATTCAGATCTGAAAATGTCATGAGATACAAATTAAGTCTCTAAAAGTTGTTTAAATAGTAAACTAATAACCTATGTTTACAGAAAATGAGTAAACTATGATAGATAGTGCAGAAATCCATTTCTGGAGCCCACTTGGTGTGTGCTGGGGCTGAGACTTAAGCTTCTCACGTGCCTGGGCTATTGTGGGCATTCAACGCCAGGTTGTAACCTGTTTCTGGCGTTGAACTCCAACTTGTAACTTGTTTCTGGCGCTGGATGCCAGACTGCAACATGGAACTGACGTTGAATGCCAGTTTACGTCATCTATCTTCACGCAAAGTATGAACTATTATATATTTCTGGAAAGCCCTGGATGTCTACTTTCCAACCCAATTGAGAGCGCGTCAATTGGACTTCTGTGGCTCCAAAAACTCCATTCTGAGTGCAGCGAGGTCAGGATCCAAAAAATACCTGAAATCACAGAAAAATACACAAACTCATAGTAAAGTCCAGAAATATGATTTTTTCCTAAAAACTAATAATATTCTACTAAAAAATAATTAAAACATGCTAAAATCTACATGAAATTACCCCCAAAAAGTGTATAAAATATCCGCTCATCACAACACCAAACTTAAACTGTTGCTTGTCCCCAAGCAACTAGATGATCAAAATAGGATAAAAAGAATTTAAGGAGTAATAAAATCTCCGAGTTTTAAGTGAAGCTCAGATTCTAATTTAGATGAGCGGGGCTAGTAGCTTTTTGTTTCTGAACAGTTTTGGCATCTCCCTTTATCCTTTGAAATTCAGAATGATTGGCATCCATAGGAACTCAGAATTCAGATAGTATTATTGATTCTCCTAGTGTAGTATGTTGATTCTTGAACACAGTTACTTTATGAGTCTTGGCCGTGGCCCTAAGCACTTTTTTTCCAGTATTACGACCGGATATATAAATGCCACAGACACATGACTGGGTGAACCTTTTCAGATTGTAACTCAGCTTTGCTAAAGTCCCCAGTTAGAGGTGTCCAGAGCTCTTAAGCACACTCTTTTTGCTTTGGATCACGACTTTAACCACTCAGTCTCAAGCTTTTCACTTGGACCTGCATGCCACAAGCATATGGTTAGGGACAGCTTGATTTAGCCGCTTAGGCCTGGAATTACTTCCTTGGGCCCTCCTATCCACTGATGCTCAGAGCCTTGGATCCTTTTCACCCTTGCCTTTTGGTTTTAAGGGCTATTGGCTTTTTCTTTTTCTTGATCCAATGATTTCTTGTACAAGTTTTTTTTTCACTGCTTTTTCTTGCTTCAAGAATCAAATTCATGACTTTTCAGATCATCAATAATATTTTCGTGTTCCTCATTCTTTCAGGAGCCAACATTAGTAAAATTCAGGATAAAATATGCACTGTTCAAGCATTCATTCAGAGAACAAAAAGTATTGCCACCACATATAATTAATTATAATTTTTATTATTAAGAACTCAAAAAATATAAATTACTTCTTTATTCTAAAAATCTACTATTTTATTCATGTCTGATGATGATGAGAAAAATAATTTATAACTTAATTGGAAATAAAACCAGAATAGATATGCTAATTACTACTACTACTACTACTGTATAACTTCTAAGGTAAATTTCTATAATAACACTATCACAGAGTTAAAGCTAAAATTAGAACTCAACAACCTGTGTTTCGGGAAGTGGATGTTCCTCTGATCTGTGGGGTGCTTGGTCCTTCAAGGATTAATTTCTGGCGCTTTAGCTCCCTTAAATCACGCCCTTGCTCTTCTTGTTCCTTAAGCAGTTTGCAAAGCATGCTACTTTGATTGTTCTGTTCTTCCTTTATTTGGTTCATAGCTTCTTGCAATTTGGAAATAGATGCCTTAAATATTCCCAATATTCGAATTGAGGAAGTTCTGGGAGGACTTCTTGTGCTCTCCTCTTGATTGGATCATCCTGCAGCTGTTGTCTTTCCATTGATATTTTAGTGATTGGCCTCTCAACTGAGATATACTCTGTTATTCCCATCTTCACTCCGGCATCTCTGCAGAGCATAGAAATTAAGCTTGGATAGGCCAATCTGGCATCCTTGGAATTCTTGTTTGCGATTTTGTATAGTTCACACGAGATCAGTTGATGGACTTCTACTTCTTTTCCCAACATGATGCAGTGAATCATCACTGCTCTTTTAACAGTAACTTCAGAATGGTTGCTGGTGGGCAATATAGAACGCCCAATGAAATCCAGCCAGCCTCTGGCAGCTGGTTTGAGATCTTCTCTTTTGAGTTGATTTGGGATGCCAGTGGTGCTGGTGGTCCACCTGGCTTTAGGGATGCATATATCCTCTAGAATCTTGTCCAGGCCTTTGTTTACCCTCATCATTCTCCTATTAAAGGAGTCTGGGTCATCCTTCGGTTGAGGAAGCTTAAAGATCTCCCTGATTTTGTCAGGATGGGTGTGAACAATCTTTCCTCTGACTAAGGTCCGATGATCATAAAGGGCAGCTCCAATTATTCTTTGCCTGTCTGTCTGCCATAGATTTGCATAGAACTCCTGAACCATATTCCTTCCCACTTTCGTTTCAGGATTAGCTAGGATTTCCCAGTTCCTGTTTCGAATTTGTTCTTGGATCTCCGGATATTCATCTTCTTTCAGATCGAACTTGACTTCCGGGATCACTGATCATAGACTCATTATTTTGTAGTAATGGTCTGAATGTTCTTTAGTTAAGAACTTCCCTTGATTCCAAAGTGGCTTTGAAATATTCTCTTTCTTACCTCTTAGGTTGGGTTGTTTTCCTTTAGGGGCCATGATCAAAGTGAGTATATTTTTGTGATCACGGATAAGCACACCAAACTTAGAGGTTTGCTTGTCCTCAAGCAAAAGAAAAGAGAGAAGAGGGATAGAAGGAGAGCAGGTGTGGAATGGTGGATGATGAGATGGGCACCAAAAGTGGATATAAAGGGAGGGGGTGGGTTTTCGAAAATAAGAAAAAGATATAAGATAAAAAATATGATTTATAAAAGATAAATATGATGAGAAAAGGATATAATTTAAAAAGTTAATATTTAAAAATAAATCTGAATTTTTAATTTGAAAACGATTTTAAAAGATAATTAAGTTTTTTTTAAAAAAAAAATTGGAAAAAGAGTTGGATTGGATTGGAAAAAGGTTTATGTTTATGTATGAAGCTATATTATTTTTGAAAAAGGGATTTTAGAAATTAGGGTTCTTAGAAAACTATTTTGATTTAAAGGAGGACATTTTGAAACATGTTTATGCAAGAAATCATGATTTGAAACATAAAAATTTGGAAAATTTGCAAAGAAAAACGAATTTTACCTCCTCCCCACCATCCTGGCGTTAAAGGCCCAAATGCTGCATGTTTTGGGCGTTTAACGCCCAATTGCTGCTTCTCCTGGGCGTTCAACGCCCAGCTATTGCTTCTTTCTGGCGTTGAACGCCAAGCAGTCCTTTGTCACTGTTAGAGACTTCAGCTTGCCCATTTGTCTGTGGATGATATAGAGTGGCTATCCTGTGGCTAACTCCATAACGAACCATAGCAGAGTAAAGCTGTTTATTGCAGAAATGAGTGCCCCCATCACTGATTAATACTCTAGGGGTACCAAATCTACTGAAGATGTGTTTCTGGAGGAATTTTAACACTATTTTAGTGTCATTAGTAGGTGTTGCAATAGCTTCCACCCATTTGGATACATAATCCACTGCCACCAAAATATAAGTGTTTGAGTATGATGGTGGGAAAGGGCCCATGAAGTCAATACCCCGTACATCAAACAACTCAATCTCCAAGATCCCTTGTTGAGGCATGGCATAACTGTGAGGTAGATTACCAGATCTTTGGCAACTGTCACAATTAAGTACAAACACTCGGGAATCTTTATAGAGAGTAGGCCAGTAGAAGCCACATTGGAGGACTCTTGTGGCTGTTCGCTCACTTCCAAAATGTCCTCCATACTGGGATCCATGGCAATGCCATAGAATCTTCTGCGCTTCTTCTTTAGGCACACATCTATGGATTACTCCGTCTGCACATCTCTTAAAGAGATACGGCTCATCCCAAAGATAATACTTTGCATCCGTGATCAGCTTCTTTGATTGCTGCCTACTGTATTCTTTGGGTATGAATCTCACTGCCTTGTAGTTTGCAATGTCTGCAAACCATGGCACTTCCTGGATGGCAAAGAGTTGCTCATCCAGAAAGTTTTCAGAGATCTCAGTAAGAGGGATGGACGCCCCTTCTACTGGTTCTATTCGGGACAGGTGGTCTGCTACCTGATTCTCTGTCCCTTTTCTGTCTCTTATTTCTATATCAAACTCTTGTAGAAGCAACACCCATCTTATAAGTTTGGGTTTTAAATCCTGCTTTGTGAGTAGATATTTAAGAGCAGCATGATCAGTGTACACAACCACTTTTGATCCTACTAAATAGGATCTGAATTTGTCAATGGCGTAAACCACTGCAAGTAGCTCTTTTTCTGTAGTTGTGTAATTCTTCTATGCGTCATTTAAAACACGACTGGCATAGTAAATGACGTGCAGAAGCTTGTCATGCCTCTGTCCCAACATTGCACCAATGGCATGGTCACTGGCATCACACATTATTTCAAATGGCAATGTCCAGTTTGGTGCAGAGATGATTGGTGTTGTGACCAATTTAGCTTTCAGAGTCTCAAATGCATGCAGACACTCTTTATCAAAGATAAATGGCGTGTCAGCAGCTAGCAGGTTGCTCAGAGGTTTGGCGATTTTTGAAAAATCCTTTATAAACCTCCTATAGAATCCTGCATGCCCCAAAAAGCTTCTGATTGCCTTAACATTGGTAGGTGGTGGTAATTTTTCAATTACCTCTACCTTAGCTTGATCCACCTCTATTTCCTTGTTCAAAATTTTGTGCCGAAGGACAATTCTTTCAGTTACCATAAAGTGACACTTCTCCCAGTTTAAAACCAGGTTAGTCTCTTGGCATCTCTTTAGAACAAGTACTAGATGGTCAAGACAGGAGCTGAATGAGTCTCCAAATACTGAAAAGTCATCCATGAAAATTTCCAGAAAATTTTCCACCATATCAGAGAAAATTGAGAGCATGCACCTCTGAAAGGTTGTAGGTGCATTACACAGGCCAAATGGCATCCTTCTGTATGCAAATACTCCAGATGGACATGTGAATGCTATTTTCTCTTGATCCTGGGGATCTACTGCAATTTGATTATAACCTGAATATCCATCTAGGAAGCAGTAGTATTCATGACCTGCTAGTCTTTCTAGCATCTGGTCTATGAATGGTAAAGGAAAATGATCCTTTCTGATGGCTGTATTGAGCCTTCTATAATCAATACACATACGCCACCCTGTAACTGTTCTTGTAGGAACCAGTTCATTTTTTTCATTATGAACCACTGTCATGCCTCCCTTCTTAGGGACGACTTGGACAGGGCTTACCCAGGGGCTGTCAGAAATAGGATAAATAATCCCAACCTCTAGTAATTTAGTGACCTCCTTTTGCACCACTTCCTTCATGGCTGGATTCAGCCGCCTTTGTGGTTGGACCACTGGCTTGGCGTCACTGATGAGCGGATAATTTGTACGCTTTTTGGCATTGTTTTTAGTATGTTTTTAGTATGATCTAGTTAGTTTTTAGTGTATTTTTATTAGTTTTAGTTAAAATTCACTTTTCTGGACTTTACTATGAGTTTGTGTGTTTTTCTGTGATTTCAGGTATTTTCTGGCTGAAATTGAGGGACCTGAGCAAAAATCTGATTCAGAGACTAAAAAGGACTGCAGATGCTATTGGATTCTGACCTCCCTGCACTCGAAGTGGATTTTCTGGAGCTACAGAAGCCCAATTGGCGCACTCTCAATGGCGTTGGAAAGTAGACATCCTGGGCTTTCCAGCAATATATGATAGTCTATACTTTGCCCAAGATTTGATGGCCCAAACTGGCGTTCAAAGTCACCCTCAGAATTCCCAGCGTTAAACGCCGGAACTGGCACAAGGATGGGAGTTAAATGCCCAAACTGGCATAAAAGCTGGCGTTTAACTCCAAGAAGAGTCTCTACACGAAAATGCTTCAATGATCAGCCCAAGCACACACCAAGTGGGCCCAGAAGTGGATTTTTATGTCATTTACTCATCTCTGTAAACCCTAGGCCACTAGTTCTCTATATATAGGACCTTTTTACTATTGTATTATCATCTTCTGATCTTTGGAAGCTTTTGATCATGTTTTTATGATTAAACCCTCATTGGGAGGCTGGCCATTCGGCCATGCCTAGACCTTGTTCTTATGTATTTTCAACGGTGGAGTTTCTACACACCATAGATTAAGGTGTGGAGCTCTGCTGTACCTCGAGTATTAATGCAATTACTATTGTTCTTCTATTCAATTCCGCTTGTTCTTGTTCTAAGATATCACTTGTTCTTCAACTTGATGAATGTGATGATCCGTGACACTCATCATCATTCTCACCTATGAACGTGTGCCTGACAACCACCTCCGTTCTACCTTAGATTGGGTGGATATCTCTTGGATTCCTGATACACGATGCATGGTTGATCGCCTGACAACTGAGTGCTCGCCTGACAACCGAGCCAGCCATTCCGTGAGATCAGAGTCTTCGTGGTATAGGCTAGAACTGATGGCGGCATTCAAGAGAATCCGGAAGGTGTAACCTTGTCTGTGGTATTCTGAGTAGGATTCAATGATTGAATGACTGTGACGTGCTTCAAACTCTTGAGGGCGTGGCGTTAGTGACAGACGCAAAAGAATCACTGGATTCTATTCCGGCCTGGTTGAGAACCGATAGATGGATAGCCGTGCCGTGACAGGGTGCGTTGAACATTTCCACTGAGAGGATGGGAGGTAGCCACTGACAACGGTGAAACCCTTGCATAAGCTTGCCATGGAAAGGAGTAAGAAGGATTGGATGAAGACAGTAGGAAAGCAGAGAGACGGAAGGAACACAGCATCTTCATGCGCTTATCTGAAATTCCCACCAATGAACTGCATAAGTATCTCTATCTTTATCTTTATGTTTTATTCGTATATCACCCATATCCATTTGAGTTTGCCTTACTAAGATTTACAAGGTGACCATAGCTTGCTTCATACCAACAATCTCTGTGGGATCGACCCTTACTCGCGTAAGGTTTATTACTTGGACGACCCAGTACACTTGCTGGTTAGTTGTGCGAAGTTGTGTTTATGCCATGGTATTGAACACCAAGTTTTTGGATTCATTACCGGGGATTATTTGATTTGTGAAAAGTATTGATCACAATTTCGCATACCAGTCACCCTTCAATAGGATTTTGTGCATGCATCTGGCTGGGCTAATGCCCTTAAGATCACTGATGGACCACCCAAGAGCTGTCTTGTGTGTCCTTAGCACTTGAATTAGTGCTTCCTCTTCCTGTGGCTCTAAGGTAGAGCTTATGATTACAGGAAAGGTATCATCTTCTCCCAGAAATGTATATTTTAGGGATAGTGGTAATGGTTTGAGCTCGGGTTTGGGAGGTTTCTCCTCTTCCTGAGGGATTTTCAGAGGTTCTATTATTCTCTCTGATTCTTCTAAATCAGGCTGAACATCTTTAAAGATGTCCTCTAGCTCTGATTCGAGACTCTTAGCCATATTGACCTCTCTTACCAGAGAGTCAATGATATCAAGACTCATGCAGTCATTTGGGGTGTCTGGATATTGCATGGCTTTGACAACATTCAACTAGAACTCCTCCTCATTGACTCTCAGGGTTACTTCCCCTTTTTGGACGTTAATGAGGGTTCGGCCAGTTGCTAGGAAAGGTCTTCCTAGAATGAGAGTTGCACTCTTGTGTTCCTCCATTTCTAGCACCACAAAGTCAGTAGGAAAGGCAAATGGCCCAGCCTTGACAATCATGTCTTCAATCACGCCTGATGGGTATTTAATGGAGCCATTAGCAAGTTGAAGACATATCTGGGTTGGTTTGACTTCTTCAGTCAAACCAAGCTTTGTGATAAGAGATGCAGGTATTAAGTTGATACTTGCCCCAAGATCACATAGAGCCTGCTTGGTACAAGTACCCTCTAATGTGCATGGTATCATAAAGCTTCCGGGATCCTTAAGCTTCTCATGTAAGCTTTTTAGGATAACTGCACTGCATTCTTCAGTGAGGTAAACTTTTTTAGTTTCCTTCCAATCCTTCTTATGACTTAAGATCTCTTTCATGAACTTGGCAAAAGAGGGTATTTGCTCAAGTGCTTCTGCAAACGAAATCTTTATTTCAAGAGTCCTGAGATAGTTTGCAAAGCGGGCAAATTGCTTATCCTGTTCCGCTTGGCGGAGTTTTTGAGGATAAGGCATTTTGGCCTTGTATTCCTCAACCTTAGTTGCTGCAGGTTTATTACCTGTAGAGTTGGGTTGGGAAGCCTTTTTAGAAGGGTTGTTATCAGCACTTGTATGTGACTGATCTCCCACTGGCATTTGAATGCCAGGGGTGGAAGCTGGAGTGGCGTTAGACGCCAACTCCTTATCTGTTACTAGCGTCTGAATGCCAGAACTGTGCTCCCCTTGGGCGTTCAACGCCGGATTCATGCTTGTTTCTGGCGTTGAACGCCAGGAATGAGCATGGTCTGAGCGTTCAGCGCCAGCCTTATTCCTCTCTGGGCTCTGATTGTCCTCAGAGGGATTTTGAGTAGCCATTTGTTCATTTCTTGGCTTCCTGCTGCTTTGAAGTGAGGTATTTAATGTTTTTCCACTTCTTAATTGAACTGCTTGGCATTCTTCTGTTATTTGTTTTGACAGTTGCTTTTTTGTTTGCTTTAACTGTACTTCCATATTCCTGTTAGCCATTATTGTTTCCTGTAGTATTTCCTTGAATTCGGCTAGCTGCTGAGTTAGAAAGTCTAATTGCTGATTGAATTCATTAGCCTGATCTACAGGACTGAGTTCAGCAGTTACTGTTTTAGCTTCTTCTTTCATGGAAGATTCACTGCTTAGGTACAGATGCTGATTTCTGGCAACTGTATTAATAAGCTCTTGAGCTTCTTCAATTATTTTTCTCATATGTATAGATCCACCAGTTGAGTGATCTAGAGAAATCTGAGCTTTTTCTGTAAGCCCATAGTAGAAGATGTCTAATTGCACCCACTCTGAAAACATCTCAGAGGGGCATTTTCTTAGCATCTCTCTGTATCTCTCCCAAGCATCATAAAGGGATTCATTATCTCCTTGTTTGAAGCCTTGGATGCTAAGCCTTAGCTGTGTCATCCGTTTTGGAGGAAAATAGTGATTCAGGAATTTTTCTGACAGCTGTTTCCATGTCTTTATGCTGTTCTTAGGTTGGTTATTTAACCACCTCTTAGCTTGATCTTTTACAGCAAATGGAAATAGTAGTAATATGTAGACATCCTAATCTACTTCCTTATCATGCACTGTGTCAGCAATTTGTAAAAATTGTGCCAGAAACTCTGTAGGTTCTTCATGTGGAAGACCGGAATACTGGCAGCTTTGCTGCACCATGATAATGAGCTAAGGATTCAACTCAAAGCTACTAACTCCAATGGAGGGTATACATATACTACTCCCATATGAAGCAGTAGTGGGGTTAGCATATGACCCCAGAGTCCTCCTGGACCGTTCATTTCCACTTAGTTCCATGATGGAGCAAGGAAGATGGTATAGATGTTGATATTGTTTATTTTATTTAATTTATTATATAAAGAAAATTGATTTTTGAAATAATAAAATAAAATAAAATAAAAATAAAAGTAAGGTAAATAAAGAAAGAAAATTAACAATTAAAATAAATATTTGAAAAATTTTGAAATTGAAATCTGAAAAAAAAATTCGAAAATATAGTTTAAAACCAATTAGAAAAGATATTAATTTTTTTTTTGAATTTTGAATTTTATGATGAAAGAGAAAAACACATAAAAGACACAAGACTTAAAATTTTTAGATCTAATGCTCCTTATTTTCGAAAATTTTGGAGGGAAAACACCAAGGAACACCAAACTTAAAAATTTCAAGATCAAAACACAAAGAAGACTCAAGAACACTTTGAAGACTCACAAGAACACCAAGAACAAAAGGAAGAACACTAAACTTAAAAATTTTTTTAGAAATCAAAATAATTTTCGAAAATTATATCAAAATTAGCAAGAAAACACCAAACTTAAATCAAGAAAAATTATTTTTGAAAAAGATTTTAAAGAGAAGATACCCAATTGCCAAGAACATAAGCCAACGCTCTAACCAACTGAGTTATAAATGTAACACTTGTTTTGAATAGGTATATTTGGATTATTCCTTTTGGACGACTAATGCTTTGGAAAAGAACAAGAAAAATAATAAAAGGCACAGAACAAGAAAAACTAAAAATCAAACAAGAAAAATAAATAAGAACAACTTAAAGATCAAAGAAAAGAAATTCAAAAATTTAAAAGAAAAATATAAAATATGCAATTAACACCAAACTTATAACAAGACACTAGACTCAAAGAAAAATTAAAAATTAATAAAGAAAAATAATATTTTTGAAAAGAAAATAAAAGACTCTGACCCAATTGCCAAAATCTTCCTAATCTAAGAAATAAAATAAACCTTTAGTTGTTCAAACTCGAACAATCCCCGGCAACGGCGCCAAAAACTTGGTGGACGAAATTGTGATTCATATGTTATTGCATTTTGTAGAATTCATTGCTTTTTCTTTCCCCGGTAACGGCGCCAAAAACTTGGTGCACGAATTTGCAATCCGTACAACTAACCAGCAAGTGCACTGGGTCGTCCAAGTAATACCTTACGTGAGTAAGGGTCGATCCCACGGAGATTATTGGTTTGAAGCAAGCTATGTTTATTTTATTAATCTTAGTCAGGATGCCAATAAGATTATTTGGATTTAATTGTAAGAAGTAAAAGTGTTTGGAATAAGTAATTATTACTTTATTAATGGAGGATATGTTGGAGTTTTGGAGATGCTTTGTCCTCTGAATTTTTGCAATGTAATATTCAACTCAATTATTTGTAAAGTTCCATCCATTGCAAGCTGTATGTAGGGTGTCACCATTGTCAGTGGCTACTTCCCATCCTCTCAGTGAAAACGGTCAAGATGCTCTGTCACAGCATGGCTAATTAGCTGTTGGTTCTCGATCATGTTGGAATAGGATCCATTGATCCTTTTGCGTTTGTCATCACGCCCAGCAATCGCGCGTTTGAAGCGTGTCACAGCCATTCAATCCTTGAATCCTACTTGGAATACCACAGACAAGGTTTAGACTTTCCGGATCCTCAAGAGTGGCCGCCATCAGTTCTAGCTTATACCACGAAGATTCTGATTAAGGAAGCTAAGAGATGCTCATTCAATCTGATGTAGAACGGAGGTGTTTGCCAGACACACGTTCATGGATTGAGGAAGGTGATGAGTGTCATGGATCATCACCTCCTTCACAATTAAGCGCGAATTAACATCTTAGATAGGAACACACACACGTTTGAATGAAGAAATAGAAACAATTGCATTAATTCATTGAGACGCTGCAGAGCTCCTCACCCCCAACAATGGAGTTTAGAGACTCATGCCGTCAAAGTGTATAAAATTCAGATATGAAAATGTCATGAGATACAAATTAAGTCTCTAAAAGTTGTTTAAATAGTAAACTAATAACCTAGGTTTACAGAAAATGAGTAAACTATGATAGATAGTGCAGAAATCCATTTCTGGGGCCCACTTGGTGTGTGCTGGGGCTGAGACTTAAGCTTCTCACGTGCCTGGGCTGTTTTGGGTGTTCAACGCCAGGTTGTAACCTGTTTCTGGCGTTGAACTCCAACTTGTAACTTGTTTCTGGCGCTGGACGCCAGACTGCAACATGGAACTGGCATTGAACGCCAGTTTACGTCGTCTATCTTCACGCAAAGTATGGACTATTATATATTGCTAGAAAGCCCTGGATGTCTACTTTTCAACCCAATTGAGAGCGCGTCAATTGGACTCCTATAGCTCCAAAAATTCCATTCCGAGTGCAGTGAGATCAGGATCCAACAGCATCAGTAGTCTTTTTTCAGCCTAACTCAGAGTTTTGCTCAGCTCCCTCAAGTTCAACCAGAAAATACCTGAAATCACAGAAAAATACACAAACTCATAGTAAAGTCCAGAAATATGATTTTTGCCTAAAAACTAATAATATTCTACTAAAAACTAATTAAAACATGCTAAAATCTACATGAAATTATCCCCAAAAAGCGTATAAAATATCCGCTCATCACCCCCCACTATCACGGATGAAGCTCTAGGAGGCGGGCCGGGGTCTCTTCCTTCTAGCCTTGCCGCTATCCACTCAAAACGCTTTTGCTCCAAATGCTCCTTGTGGTGGATATCGTGCAAGATGTCTTTGAATAATTCTGGAAGAGGACAGAGAAAAGGTAAAGTAGTTGACGAAGTTGGCAGTCTTGGTGGTGGTGCTGTGGATATCTTCCTCTCAGAGGGTGTGGTGGTTGTTGATCTCTCCAATTCTCCCCTCGGGATGTACTTGTTGCCTCTAGGGACCTTGAACATGATGTCCCTCGGACGCTTCAATTGGGTCTTGCTCTAAGAACTCCCAATGAAGTGAGGCAATCCACTCATCGATGACTATTTTGTACTTGATCGGAACCTTAAGCGTCCGTTCCCAATGGATTGGCCTTTCCTCAAATTTGTCATATAGGAACTCGGCTCTTTGGTTGATCAAGGTGTCCGGGTTATCGCTCGGGCAAGCCATGAAGTATGGTCTTGATGCGTGGGATGTAGGTTCCACAACCGGCAAAGCGACCGGTTTCTTACCCTTCTTTTGCATCCTACAAAGAAAGAAAACAAAAAATATCAAGGTCATAGGACAACAACAACTTAGAATAATGAGGAAGCATTTAATGAAGTGAAGAAACTAAATTCTTAGTTGGAAGTTTGAAAATAGTGTGATTCATAAGAATGGCGGTGTGTATATTCCAATGGTGCGCGCGGTTGCAACATACACACCGGTCGCACACAACGGCAATCACACTCTTAAAGCAATTCAAAGTTCAAAACTTCGCAACTAAGTGCTTAAGTTGCACATATGAAACAAAGAAATGGAAGCAACTTCAAGCAAGCACCGACAAGGAATTACCAATTGTTCATCCTCGACATGTGGTAATCACATATACAATGCTCTTAATTGGAAGACAAATATGCTTGATCAAGACATCATCAAGAGTTGAACATTTGTAAAGTGATTACTCAAGTTAAATTCAAAGGTGAACAATGAGACTCTAATTCTACCAACACAATGCATTTATGTATAAAGTCACCCATGAACAAGGTACACAAATCTTGGAAAAATGGGTGGTTGATATCAAAGTATACCAACAATGAAATGCATTGGCAAAGCAATGTGATCAACATCAAAATTCACAAACGAATTTGCACAATTCATACAATATGCCTAACCAAAGATAAATTGAAAGCATATGATGGCCAAGTCATATGAATCAAACAAAATATTCAATGAGGCATTATATCAAACATGTAGTATGCAATGTGCAAGTTCTTCACAATTAAGCTAAAAAAATGATCAAAATCAACCTAATAATCAAGCAACAACACTTTGTAATACAAAGAAACAATTAAGAAAGCAACAAATTTAATCTAAGAAAACACAAAGGAAAAGAAAGTAATTGCAAAAATATAAACATAAAAAGAAAGGAAAGACAAAAAAACCTTGGATATAGAGGTTGAAGAACTAGGGGAAAACATTGGCACTTCTTATAGCCACTGCGACATCACGGCGGTTGGGTTTGCCGGAAAGAGTGATGACAAGTCATCTTATGCTAGCTTTTCAAGCATTTTTCACTTGTTTTATTAGGATTTATGCACTTTTTTGCACAATAAGTAAGTGATTTGGAATGGATTTTCATTATTATGTTAAATCAATCAACCATCATTTATTTGACACAAAATCATAGGGTTTATGCTAGAATTAGTTGATTTTATGAATGATTTAGAAACCTTGTGAATTTGGTGATACTTTGAAAAGTTTGTTTGGTTTCTTGCAGATGAAGAAAGGAGGACAAGGCACCAAGGGGAACAAGGAAGGAAGGCCAGTGCTCAACAAAGGAAGCGCTCAACAAAGGCCAGCGTTCACAAGGAGCGCTCAAAGAAGTAAGCGCTACACTCACAAGTGTGAGCATTTTTGGGCACTAACCTAAGGGAAGCTGCGCGCGCATTAAACCAAGGAAGGCATACATCAAAGGCTGGCGCTCAAAGAAGTGAGTGCTACGCTCACAAGTGTGAGCATTCTCGTGCCTTAGAAGCAAGGAAAGCAAGGCCAAAGTAAGGAGCACTCAAAGAAGTGAGCACTACGCTCACAAGTGTGAGCGCTACGCTCACAATTGTGAGTGCTATGCTCACAAGGAAATAAAGGAAGCGCAGCCCTCACAAGAGGGAACACCAAAGGCTCGAAGGGGGAGCACCCAAGGGAGCGCTAGACATAGCGCTCAATTAAGGAAGCATAACGCTCACTAAAAGGAGCGTCAAGGATCGAAGAGGGGGCACACATTGAAGCAACAAAGAGCAGCGCTCACTTATTAAGCTCTAGGAGCATGCTTGGCCAAAGGAAAATGAATGCTACGCTCACAAGACCCAACGGAGCGCTACCCTGGGAGCTAATCAAATGCATCCTGATCCATGCCACTTGAACCAAGCCATTTTGGACCCAATTCTTCATAGAATTTAAAAGCCCACTCCAAGCTCTGAAGACCAAAATAGAAAGTGTATAAATAGGAGTTAATTTGATTTGTAAGGGACCTTTTAGCTCATTTTTAGTTTTCCACTTTTAATTTTCATTTGTTTTGAATTTGGGAATTGGGATTAGATCTAGTTTGCTTTCTGTTTTCATTTTCTTTCTTCTGCAACTTCTACGTTCTGCATTGGGTTTTTGAATTCAAATTGAAGAACTCCATTGAATTTCTTGATCTGAGAATCAACTGTAGTTCCCTTTCATCTAGTTCTGAGAATTGGAGAATTAGATCAAGATCTTCTTTGCTGTTTTCATTTTCATTTCTTCTGCAATTTCTTTTCTGTTTGATCAAAGGAGTGATTGAGATCTAGATCTATTTTCTAATCTCATTGCTCTTCTTCGATCTTCAATTCCTCTTCTAGAATTTCATAACTAAGCTAAGTTTTCTTGCTGTTTGTTTCTTGAAGCAATTTTCCATTTCTATTTGCTACTGAGCTGAAACTATTCATCTCATAGCTCTCTGATTTACTTCAATCTGCATTTTCCTTGTTAAATTTTGAATCCCAGCACCCAAATCCCTTTAATTCTTCAAGCAATTTACATTTTTCAGCAATTTAGATTCAGCAATTTACATTTCTTGCACTTTAAGTTTCAGTTATTTACATTTTTTGCAATTTAAGTTTCAGCTCCTTTATTTTCTTGCACTTTAAGTTTCTGCAATTTATCTCTTTTACACTTTACTTTTCTGTCCAATTTACCTTTTGCACCTTTACTTACTTGCAATTTAGCTTCTGTTAATCAAAATCACTCAAATCACCAAATATTCACTTAACTAAATTCATCACCTAACTAAAATTGCTCAATCCATCAATCCTTGTGGGATCGACCTCACTCTTGTGAGTTATTACTACTTGATGTGACCCGGTACACTTGCTGGTGAGTTTGTGTGGAATTGTTTTTCCCTTGTCAAAGAGCACCGGAGGAGAAAGCTCACCGGTAGTGAAAAGAGAAAAGAGAAGAGAGGAAAAGAAAAGAAGAAAAGAGAAGAGAAGTAAGAGATAGGTATGGATGGTGGTCGCCGGTGGTAGGCTGACGGCGGCAGCGGCTGGCAGCGGGCTGATCGGGGAGACTGGGCGGAGAAGAGACAAAGAGGACAGCCAAGAAGAAGAGAGGAAAAGAAAACAAGGCTGCCTTTCAACAGGGCAGCTCGCCCCATTAACCCTTAGATTGCGACTTGTGCGGATGCACAGAAGAGAAAACTTAGAGAGAGTGTGAACGCACACAGTGTGTGAATGCTGCAACCAGAGAGGTTGCAAAAGGATGTGCGGGCGCACAAGAGTGTGCGCTCGCACAGAGGAACTTTTTTTTATACGTGGACAAAGCAGGTGTGCGTGCGCACGCACAAAAGGTGAGAATGGGGGAGGTTGTTCTCACGCATAGGTTGTTCCCTCGCCCCCACCAGAGGGGCTAACAAAGGGTGTGCGGGCGCACACGTCTGTGCGGCCGCATAGATGGAGCGCAAAAAGGGACTCGTGCATACGCACACAGGTGTGGGCACGCACAGATCGGAGTAGAGGGGCAGTGCGCACGCACAGACTGTGCTGGCGCTGCGACCAGAGAGCATGCCAAGACGTGTGCATATGCACAAGCTTGTGCAGCCGCATAGAAGGCTAAAACACAGAGTTGTGCGCACGCACAGTTTGGTGCGTACACACAGATGCCCTATTTCAGAATTTTCTTTTCTCTTCAAAACTAAGGTTCCCAACCTTAGTACACCAACATACCAACCCCATATCATCCAAACAAGCACAAAATCATAGTCCACAAGTAATTCAACTTACAGAACTCAAAATCATCAAACAAACCTAAGATAAGCATTATATCACAAGAAAACAAATAGTTTAAAAAGCTATAAACAAGAGATAGAGCTAGAAAAAAATGTCACCATGGTGGGGTGTCTCCCACCAAGCACTTTGGTTTAGAGTCCTAAGTTGGACTTGCATGGCTTCATTGGTCACTTAGGAAGTTCCCCAATGAGGAAAATCTCCAACTCCTTGGCTTGCTTTTGTTGAGCATGATCCTTTGAAATTGAGTCTTTTATACTATCCTCTTTTCCTTGCTCCTTGCCATCTTCACTCACCTTGTCTTCAACTATGCCGCATCCAAAAACAGAGTAAGCTCCACGAATGGGCTTATCAGACTCCTCCAAAGTGAACTTGACTAACTTGCCATCCGACTCAAAAGTGTAGACTCCCGAATGTGCATCTAACTAGAAACGGGCCGTCTTCAAGAATGGTCATCCAAAGAGTATTGGTGATGGATTGGTTGAGTCAATAGGAGAGGTCTCCAAGATCTATCCGCTGAAAAGAGCAATCCTTGAATATGACAATTACATTTTCTGCAAACCCCACAACTGACACAATACTCTTGTCGGCTAGCACGAATCTTGCCCCGGATCTCTTAAGAGGTACTAACTTCAATCTCTCATAAATAGGGAGTGGCATGATGTTCACACACGCCCCCAAATCACACATACAGTCCATGAACATAGTCCCACCAATCAAACAAGCGACCAAATATGGGCCGGGATCATTGCATTTTTCAGGAAGTAAAGAAGAGATAGAGTCATCTACTGACTTTTTGTTGAGGTTGCCAAGCTTGTCCTTGTGAGTGCAAATAGCCTTGAGGAACTTGGCATATTTCGGCACTTGTTGAATGGCTTGAAAGAGAGGGACGGTAACTTCAACTTTCTCAAAAATTTCCACCACAGTGGGGTCAAGATCTTCTTGCTTCTTTACTTTCTTAGCTATTGTTGGGAATGGAATGGGTAAAGGCTCTTCAAGAAAGGTCTTTCTCTTTGGCTCCTTGACCTTTCGTGGTTCTTTTTCATCTTTATCAATATCTTCATCTCCACTCCTCATCACCTCTACTTCATCTCCTACCTCCTTATTGTTGGTCTCCTCATTCAACTTTGGAGGTATAGCCACATTCTTATCCAACTTAGTACCACTCCTAAGAATAATGGCGTTTATGCTTCCTTTAGGATTGGGTTGAGGTTGGGAGGGTAAACTACTTGAGGTTAAAGCTTGTTGGGTGCTTGGTGTGGTTTGAGGAGGGAGAGTCAAACGGGTAAGGGCTTCAGCTATTGTAGCCATGTAAGCATCTTATTTCTTATGGAACTCTCTTTGTTCTTGCATGAAGGTATGGATTGTATCATTCATGTGGGATTGATTGGAGGGAAGGGCTTGGTTAACTTGAGTAGAATTGAATCTACTGTTTGGATGTTGATACTTCACTTGAGATGGAGGTTGTGGGGGTTGTTGGTATGGTTGTTGGTATTGCGGTTGGCCTTGGGGGTGTTGATGGTAGTAAACTTGAGCATTTTAATTGGGTTGAGCTTGGGAAGCTTGGTTCCACCTTTGGTTTGAGTTATCCCTCCACCCTTGGCCTTGATTACCTATATGTGGGTAGGGTCCTTGGGTGTAATTGGGTCTTTGTGGATAGGGGTTAGCAACTGCTAATGTAGTGTCCTCTTGGATTTGAGGGCACTCATCGGTGTAATGAGTAGTACAAGAGCAAACACCACATATCCTTGATGGTCCTTCGGTCCTAGGAGGTTGAGGTGGGGCATTTATCAAAGCTTGAGGGATTTGTTGCCCTTGGGTGATTTGCCTCAACAAAATTGTCATCTCACTAAGGGTCTTAGTCAAAATAGCATCTTCGATGGGAGAAACCTCGCTCACAGCTTTCGGTTGTGGACTCTTAGCCCAAGAGTGTTAAGTAGAATCCGCTAGGTCCAATATAACTTCCCATGCTTCTGCTGTGGTCTTGTTTTTGGTCAATGATCCTCTACTCACGGAATCCAAGAGAAGCTTATCTTGGTGGTGTATTCTTTGACAGATATAACTGATCAAAACCAACTCATCTATCTGGTGGTGTGGGCAAGCTTCTAGCAACTTCTTAAATCTCTCCCAATATTCATACAAAGTCTCCCCATCCCGTTGCACAATGCAAGAAATCTCTCTTCTCAGATTGTCTGTCTTCTGGGGAAGGTAGAACTTCTCCAAAAATTCTTTTTCACAACAAGTCCCAATTGGATCTAACTTCACCCGGCTGAGTATAAAACCACTCCTTTGCTTTTCCTTCCAAGGAGAAAGAAAAAGCGAAGACCAACACCGCGGCTTCATCCACTCCATGTCTTCTCGCAGTTGCACATGCAACTTGGAAATCCTTAAGATGCTTCAGAGGATCTTCCCCAGGCAATCCATTGTACTTGGGGAGCAAGTTGATTGTGCCAGACTTAAGTTCAAAATTCGGATCCAAGGCCGGATATAGAATCTGAAGTGGGTGCAAGGCAAGATCAGAAGCTCCGGCCTCCTTCAAGGTAATCCTTTGAGGTGGGTCCGCCATGACAGTGTCACCTGAGTCACTCAAAGACAGTTTAAAACTCTCCACAGATGAATATAAAGTCTCCTCGTTGATTGGAGAATGATAGTCATGGATAGGTGGTGATAGTGAATGGGAATGGTCCTCAAGGGAGCCCGCTTTACTATTCACAAAAGCTAGCCAGCGCCGAGCTTGTCTTATACGAGTTAAATTTCTTTCAATTTCTGGGTCAAAAGTGGCCAAGCTCGGGTCTGGAAGTAACCGTGTCATTCAACTGAAGAGGCAATGAAAGCATGCAATTATGAAAGGCAAAACAAAAGTAGGCAAGTAAGCAAGAACTAACTTAACACTCTATAACTACCAAAACTAACTAAGGAGGGAAAGTAGTAATTACAATCAATGCCAAGTAGCAAACCAAAAATTAACTATTCACACTATTCGCATATTTACACAACCAAACGTCATGGAACTCATTGCACTTAAAGTGAAATCCCCAGTAACGGCGCCAAAAATTTGACGACGGCCAAAAGCATAAGTTTTGATTTTCACACTAAAATAGGATTAACGTTGCAAGTATAGACCCAAATCCTATAATCGGTCGCTGATCAAATTTGAAAATTCACAAGATGTGTCACAACTCAAAACCAATATAAACTGAGAATATTTAGCTCCCGGGTCGTCTCCCAAGGAATCACTTAAGAGGCAATGAGTGCGCAAATTCCGGTTGTAGTGATCAAGGGATTGTTAACGAAGAAATGAACATATAAAGCAATAAAAGAACATGCAAAATTGTAATGATTGAACTAATGAAGAAATTAAAGAACTGACTATGTAATATAAACAAGTATAAAAGAAATTAACATAGCAATGTATGGAAAATTGAAAGCATAAAAAGGGATCTTGGCTTAGAGTGAGCTAAGGATCCTTTCCTTGTTGAAACCACAACTATGCCAATTATGTTGGATTAATCTCACTTGATCAACCCTCACATCAGAATGTAAGTTAAATGAGCATAAGTGTTCTTAATCCACAAATCCTAAATTGCTTGCTAATTGCCTTAGCAACAACTTAACTTTAGTGGGAACAAGAACAATTAACAATCCAAAGATTGACACTAAATGTTGGACATTCCAACTCTAGGAACCCCATTGCTCACTTTACCCAAGCCAAGAGACAAAAATTTAGCCTAAAACCATGTTTGACATTTTGTCAAACACTTGGTGGGCAAAAAGCTTAAACATGAGGAAAATGAGAAATGACTTGAAACCAAAAGCAAAAATTGATCTCAATCAACAAGAATAGCATAAGAAAGCATAGAACATCAAACATTAAATTCATCAACAAAAAGGTGAAATTGCAAGAGAGAAGCAAAATTGAAAATATAACTTGAATTTTAAGAAAGAGTAATAACAATGTAACTATAAAGAGTAATAACAAGAGAATACTTACAATGAGATTAGCAAAACCCAATGATCAAAAATGGAAATAACACTTGGAATGTAAAACCCTAATGAAACCCTAATGGAGAAGATAAGAAAACTTAGAGAAAACTAAAACTAAAAACATTCTATTCTACTCCTAAAACTATACTAATGCTATGCTATGTTGTATCCTTCATTTCCCATCCAATATGAGCAAAAATTCTTCAGAAATGGGCCTCCAAAGCCTTGAAATTGCGAGTCACGTGCTTTTCTAATGAGGTCATACACGGACACCTATGCGGACGCACAGACGTGTGCGTCCGCACACTTTGCGAAATCCTCAACCTGTGCGTACGCACAAGTAGTTGTGCGCGCGCACACTAGGCGATGCTTGACGGGACGCGTGACGCGCTCAAAATGATCCACGTGCTCTGCTTGGGCTCCTGTGCGAATGCACAAGAGGCTGTGCACACGCACAGGTCTCTGAGCTCATCTCCTTTGATTCTTCATGTTTCCTCCATTTTGCTTGCTCTTCTTCTATTTTCTCCATCCTATTCCTACCTTATTCACCTGAAATCACTCACAAACACATCAAGGCATCAAATGGAAGGCAAATAGAATAAAAATAGATCAAAGTAAGCACAGAAGAGCATATTTTCATAATTAAGCACAATTTCGGAGGGAGATTCAAAAACATGCTATTAAAGGGAATAAGTGCAAGTTTATATGATGAAATCCATTGAATTCTAACAAAAATTCATCATCAAATATGGATTCGTCAAATGTGTATTAGGTTGTGAATAAATAATTGGAGCTTGAAATTGTGAATACCAGAACTTGGAGAAAGATATTTAGTTGAGGTTTTGGGACTGTGATTGGTTTTAATTAAATTGCCTTGATCATTACGTGGGAATCGGCCAAGGTATGGTTTAGGTTTCTTGCATTTAATATATAATGTTCTATGAAAACTTAGGCTAGATGACCATAGGATAAGTTGGAATGCAGTTCTGTAATTAATGTTTAGTAATTTTGTTGATGAACATGTTTGGTGTGATTTGGTGATTTGATTGTGTGCTGGAGATTGTGTTGGTGATTTGAAATTATGGATCATATAATTACAAGTGTATTGAAGGAAGCATGATGAACTTGAAATTGTGTAATATTATTGAATTGTGGTTGGTGAGTTAATGTAGAGTTTATTTGAGTATTATTGTTGGTGCATTGTGTTGGTATTGATAGGTTTAGTAATGCATGGAATTAAAATCTTGGATGAAAATGAGTTTAGAAGAATTTTGCAAAAGTTGATTTTGGACTGAACTTCGACGGGCTATAACTTTGCTTCTGAAATCCCAAATTGATTCCAACCTTTTTTAAATGAAAATTATATTCGTGAAGTTTAGGCCATTTGAAGAATGGAAGAAAATTGATTTAAAATGAATGAGTTATGCTCGTTGGAATTTTTGGTGTGGAATTTGTAACTTATATTTAACTATGTAGGAGGCCTTCTATAATTCTGCAGCTCTGCTACTGAATGTATTTTTTTAAAGAGAATGTACACCCACATGTACGCGTGGTCATGGTCCATGCGTACGCGTGGCATGGATCTTTGGCGATGCGTACTCGACTGGTCCCATGCGTACGCGTGACCCAAGCGCACGCGTGACATGAAGTTTTCCTCCATGCATACGCATGACAAAATGACGCGCGCGCGAGCTGCAGTTTCACACTCCCATGCGCACGCGTGAGCCACGCGTACGCATGGTACCTCTTTCAGCAAACATGGTTTTCTGCATTTTAAACTGTATTTCAAACTTCTAAACCTCTATTTTCATTCCTTTAGCCATAAACAGTAGTATTAAACCTGATAATCAAATGAAGCTAGGAAGGGGGGATAACTCTGAGATGAAGTAAAGCTGAAAAGTGATGAAAAGATTATGAAATGTTACGGATGATCATATATGATACTTGGCTGGATTACTCAAACGAATGATTATGTATGAAACTTGGCTTGAATGATTAAATGATCTGAGATACGAGATTTCCTGGATAAAGTACCATGGCTTGCCATCACGTGTGCCAGGTTAAAAACTCGATACTCTATTGACCCTACGATGTAAGGGTGACCGGACACTTATAAATTCCCGGGAATGTTAACCCCCATTGAGCAATATTGATTATTTGAGAAAAAGCTATGCATAGACTCTTGAGGATACACGTCGAGGGATAGTCTAAGGTTTTTGGACTTGTCGGGTGATGTGTGGAAAACGATCCAACACAAAACTCATCGGAAAGTGTACCGGGTCGTATCAAGTAATAAAACTCACGGGAGTGAGGTCGATCCCACAGGGATTGAAGGATTGAGCAATTTTAGTTTAATGGTTGATTTAGTCAAGAGAATCAAAGATTGATTTGAGTGATTTTGTATCCGACAGTAAGTAAATAGCAGGAAATGTAAAGGGAGAGGGATGAATTGCAGAAATTAAAGAGAATTGAAAGTAAAGGTGCTGAATCTTAAAGGACAAGAAATTAAATGACTGAAACTTAAAGTGCAAGAAATGTAAATTGCAGTAACTTAAAGTGCAAGAAACATAAATTGCTTGAATTGAAAAGGGATTTTAAGACTGGGAATTCAGAATTTAAGCAAGGAAAATTAAATTGCAGCAATTAACAAAGCAGGAGATGAACTGAAATTAACTAGAACTCAGACAGAAAGTGAAAATGTAATTGCAGCAGTGGTTCAGCAGAAGAAGCAAAAAGTAAATTAGATCTCAGGACTCCAGAGACTAGATAGCAGAGTCTAGATCTCAATTGCCTTCCTAGATCCAAGTTCACAAAGTAATTAAAGAGAAATTGAAGATTGAAGTAGTGAAGGAAATGAAATTTAACTCAATCATGCAGAAGAAAAATCAAAGAGATCTTAAATGGAGATTGAGATAGAAGTTCCTCAATTCTTCACACTCAAGACTCAAATAAAACTCAGTAAAGAAAACAAAAAGATCAGAGGAAGAAGAAGTGAATTCTCTCCTCTAATTCTTGAGCTATTGTAGAAAACAGAAAATGGAAATTGAGCTCTCAAGTTGACTAAGGATGAAAATTCAAAAATGAAAGTAAACTCCCTTCTAATTCTAACTAACACCTATTTATACACTTTCTATTTTGGATCTAAGAATTTTGAGTGGGCTTGAAAGATGGGTGAAGAATTGAATTAAATTGGATTGTTGAGTGAAATTCAGCCCATCTTGCTCCCAGGAGGTTGCTCTGCTCTTGTGGAGAGCATAGCAGGGATGCCTTGCATGGGGATCCAATTAGCGCGCCAAGTGTGGGAGGGGCACCAAGGGATTGCCCTGCCCTTGTGGAGAGCGGGGCAGCAGTGTCATGGTGCGTGCCTTGCTTCCCTGCCCGCGTCCAATCTGTGCGCCCAAGCTCCTGGCCGTGTCAATCATGCGCGCCATGCACCAAGGAATGCTGCTCTGCCCTCTTTGTGGGCAGCGCAAAGCTTTCCTTGTTCTTGGGTGAGGTCCCAAGTTCGAAACCTAGCTGAAGGCATGCTGAGCTTTTTCTTCTTAGCACATGATTCACGCCTAAGGCTTGGCTTCCTAAAAGTCATGTGTTCGATCCTTGGAGGTTGAAAACAAGCCAATTTTGGCTTATTTTTCTTTCATTTGAGCACTACTTCCTTCCCTATTGAGCTTGGGTTCGAAACCCATGGGTGGCACTTGGAGAACAATTTCCTTTGATTTATTTTGGTGACAGCCCGATATTGCTCTTGAGGAGGGCAGGGCAGAATTTTTCCTTCCCTTGTTTCTTGGCCTAGAATTGTACTCCGCTCTCAAGGGGGGCAGGGCAGTGAAGCCTTGCATGCTTGTTTCATTGTTGTGCTCCCTTGGAGAGCAATGTGCTCTTGTGGAGAGCAGTGTGGCTTCCTTCTTCAAAGTTGCGCCACACTTCTTCTTAGTTTTGCCACACTATTTTCTTCCTTTGGCCACACTTCTTATGCCACGCTTCCTTCTTTTCTTCTTTTCTTCACCAACAAATAATCAAAACAACCAATCAAAGTATCACTGATGAGCGGATAATTTATACGCTTTTTGGCATTATTTTTAGTATGTTTTTAGTATGTTTTAGTTAGTTTTTATTATATTTTTATTAGTTTTTAGTGAAAATTCACTTTTCTGGACTTTACTATGAGTTTGTGTGTTTTTCTGTGATTTCAGATATTTTCTGGCTGAAATTGAGGGACCTGAGCAAAAATCTGATTTAAAGGCTGAAAAGGACTGCAGATGCTGTTGGATTTTGACCTCCCTACACTCGACGTAGACTTTCTGGAGCTACAGAAACCCAATTAGTGCGTTCTTAATTTTGTTGGAAAGTAGACATCCTGGGCTTTCCAGCAATGTATAATAGCTCATACTTTGCCCGAGATTTGATGGCCCAAACAGGCGTTCCAAGTCAGCTCAAGAATTCTGGCGTAAAACGCCAGAACTGGCACAAGAATGGTGGTTAAACGCCCAAACTGGCACAAAAGCTGGCGTTTAACTCCAAGAAGAGTCTCTACACGAAAATTCTTCAATGCTCAGCCCAAGCACACACCAAGTGGGCCCGGAAGTGGATTTTTATGTCATTTACTCATTTCTGTAAACCCTAGCTACTAGTTCTCTATAAGTAGCACCTTTTGCTATTTTATTTTCATCTTTCAATCTTAGATCTTTTGATCATGTTTTTATGATTGAACTCTCTTTGGGAGGCTGGCCATTCGGCCATGCCTAGACCTTGTTCTTATGTATTTTCAACAGTGGAGTTTCTACACACCATAGATTAAGGTGTGGAGCTCTGCTGTACCTCGAGTATTAATGCAATTACTATTGTTCTTCTATTCAATTCAGCTTATTCTTGTTCTAAGATATTCATTTGCACCCAAGAACTTGGTGAATGTGATGATTATGTGACGCTCATCATCATTCTCACTTATGAACGCATGCTTGACAACCACTTCCGTTCTACACGCAAACAAGGCTTGAATGTTTATCTCTTGGATTTCTTAATCGGAATCTTCGTGGTACATTTTCACTGATAGGATGGGAGGTAGCCACTGACAATGGTGAAACCCTACATACAGCTTGCCATGGAAAGGAATAAGAAGGATTGGATGAAGACAGTAGGAAAGCAGAGAGACGGAAGGGACATAGTATCTCCATACGCTTATCTGAAATTCTCACCAATGAATTACATAAGTATATCTTTATTTTACGTTTTATGTTATTCTCCATAACCATTTGAGTCTGCCTGACTGAGATTTACAAGATGACCATAGCTTGCTTCATACCAACAATCTCCGTGGGATCGACCCTTACTCGCGTAAGGTTTATTACTTGGACGACCCACTGCACTTGCTGGTTAGTTGTGCGAAGTTGTGATAAAGAGTTGAGATTGCAATTGAGCGTACCATGTTGATGGCGCCATTGATAATCACAATATCGTGCACCAAGTTTTTGGTGCCGTTGCCGGGGAATTGTTTGAGTTTGGACAACTGACGATTCATCTTGTTGCTTAGATTAGGTATTTTTCAGAATTTTTAAGAATGAATTCTAGTGTTTCATGGTGATGTTCTTATCATCACCAAAGCTGATTGATCTTCATCAATTTAGCTCTTGAATGCAATGTCCTGCTGAAGCTTGGCTAGCCATGTCTAATTCCTTTAGACTAACATTGCATGATTCCTGGAATTCTTATTAAAAATTTTGAATCTCTTTATTTTATTTTTCCACATAATTTTCGAAAAAACCAAAAAAATTACAAAATTATAAAAACCAAAAATATTTCTTGTTTGAGTCTAGTGTCTCATTTTAAGTTTGGTGTCAATTGCATGTTTTTGTTCTTCTTGCATTTATCATGTGTCTTCAGTGATCTTCAAGTTGTTCTTGATGATTTACTTGCTCTGATCTTTAAATTCTCTTGTTTTGTGTGTTTTGTTGTTTCTCATATGCATTCTCAGTTTGTTAGTGTCAGTAGTATACAAACTTCTAAGTTTGGTGTCTTGCATGCATTGTTTATTTGATTTTAGTTGCATTTTGATTTTTCCTCATCATTAAAAATCCAAAAAAAATTTTAATTTGTGTCTTTTCAAGTCAATAATACAGAGAATTGAAGATTCAGAACATACAGCAGAGGAATTACAAAGAAAAAGCTGGGCGTTCAAAACGCCCAGTGAAGAAGGAAAAATGGCATTTAAACGCCAGCCAGGGTGCCTGGCTGGGCGTTTAACGCCCAAAAGGGTAGCAATTTGGGCGTTTAACGCCCAAAAGGGTAGCAATTTGGGCGTTAAATGCGAGAATGTATACCATTCTGGGCGTTTAACGCCAGGATGGCACAAGAGGGAAGATTATGTTTTTAATTCAAATTTTTTTTCAAGTTTCCATAATTTTTCAAAATCAAATCTTTTTCAAATCATATTTTTTCAATCATATATTTGCAAAATCAATTTCTTTCCATTTTCAAAAATACTTGCTAACAATTAACGATTTGATTCAACATTTCAAGTATGTTGCCTTTTCTGTTGAGAAAGGTTTAATGTTTGAATCATATCTTTTCTTGTTAGCCAAGTCATTGATTTTAAAAATCAAATCTTTTTAAATTGTTTTTACAAATCATATCTTCTCAATCATATCTTTTTAAAACTATATCTTTTCAATCATATCTTTTTGATTTCTAATTTCAAAATCTTTTTCAAAAATCACTTTACTTCTTTCTCGATCTTAGTTTTCGAAAATCATCAATCAATGTTCAAAATGTTTTTAAAATCTTTTTAATTTATTTTCAAAAATTTCTTCCCCTCTTCTCACATCCTAATTCTTCTACCTCCTCCTTCTATTCCTCTGACACCTCAAGGAATCTCTATACTGTGACATAGAGGATTCCATATTTTCTTGTTCTCTTCTCTTTTATATGAGCAGGAGTAAAGACAAAAGCATTCTTGTTGAGACTAACCCTGAACCCGAAAGGACCTTGAAGCGAAAGCTAAGAGAAGCTAAAGCACAACTCTCTGTAGAGGACCTAATAGAATTCTCCAAAGAAGAAGACATGGCAGCCAAAAACAACAACAATGCCAACAATGCAAGGAAGGTGCTGGGTGACTTTACTGCACCTACTCCTGACTTTTATGGGAGAAGCATCTCTATCCCTGCCATTGGAGCAAACAACTTTGAGCTTAAGCCTCAATTAGTTTCTCTAATGCAACAGAATTGCAAGTTCCATGGACTTCCATTAGAAGATCCTCATCAGTTTTTAGCTGAATTCTTGCAAATCTGTGACACTGTCAAGACCAATGGGGTTGACCCTGAGGTCTAAAGACTTATGCTATTCCCTTTTGCTGTAAGAGACAGAGCTCGAATAAGGTTGGACTCACAACCTAAAGAAAGCCTAAACTCTTGGGAAAAGCTAGTCAATGCCTTCTTGGCAAAGTTCTTTCCACCTCAAAAATTGAGTAAGCTTAGAGTGGAAGTCCAAACCTTCAGACAGAAAGAAGGTGAATCCCTCTATGAAGCTTGGGAAAGATACAAACAATTGATCAGAAAGTGTCCGTTTGACATGCTTTCTGAATGGAACATCATAGGTATCTTCTATGATGGTCTATCTGAACTGTCCAAGATGTCATTAGACAGCTCTGCTGGAGGATCTCTTCATCTGAAGAAGATGCCTACAGAAGCTCAAGAACTCATTGAAATGGTTGCAAATAACCAATTCATGTACACTTCTGAAAGGAATCTTGTGAACAATGGGACGAATCAGAAGAAAGGAGTTCTTGAGATTGATACTCTGAATGCCATACTGGCTCAGAATAAAATATTGATTCAGCAAGTCAATATGATTTCTCAAAGTCTGTCTGGAATGCAAGCTGCACCAGGTAGTACTAAGGATGCTTCATCTGAAGAAGAAGCTTATGATCCTGAGAACCCTTCAATGGAAGAGGTGAATTACATGGGAGAACACTATGGAAACACCTATAATCCTTCATGGAGAAATCATCCAAATCTCTCATGGAAGGATCAACAGAGACCTCAACAAGGTTTCAACAACAATAATGGTGGAAGAAATAGGTTTAGCAATGGCAAGCCTTTTTCATCATCTTCTCAGCAACAGACAGAGAATTCTAAGCAGAACTCCTCTGACTTAGCAACTATAGTCTCTGATCTAATCAAAACCACTCAAAGTTTCATAACTGAAACAAGGTCCTCCATTAGAAACTTGGAGGCACAAGTGGGTCAGTGGTGCGCGAAATTGTGAACATTACTTTTTCACAACTCTCATAATCCCCGGTAATGGCTCCAAAAACTTGGTATCTCAATACCATGGCATTACACAACTTCGCACAACTAACCAGCAAGTGCACTGGGTCGTCCAAGTAATAAACCTTACGTGAGTAAGGGTCGATCCCACGGAGATTGTTAGTATTGAAGCAAGCTATGGTCATCTTGTAAATCTTAGTCAGGCAAACTCAAATGGATATAGTGATGAACGAAAATAACACAAAGGTAAAGATAGAGATACTTATGTAATTCATTGGTAGGAACTTCAGATAAGCGTATGAAGACGCCTTCCCTTCCGTCTCTCTGCTTTCCTACTGCCTTCATCCAATTCTTCTTACTCTTTTCCATGGCAAGCTCGTGTAGGGTTTCACTGTTGTCAGCAGCTACCTCCCATCCTCGCAGTGAAAACTAATGCTCATGCACTCTGTCACAGTGCGGGTAATCACCGGTTTGGTTCCCTCCCCTACCGGAATAGAATCACTCTTTTGCGTCTGTCACTAACGCCCAGTAGGTTACAGGTTTGAAGCACGTCACAGTCATTCAATCATTGAATCCTACTCAGAATACCACAGACAAGGTTTAGACCTTCTGGATTCTCTTGAATGCCGCCATCAGGTCCTGCCTATACCACGAAGACTCTGATCTCACGGAATGGTTGGCTCGTTTGTCAGGCGAGCACTCGGTTGTCAGGCGATCAACCATGCATCGTGCAATCAGGAATCCAAGAGATATTCACCAAGCCTCAAATGCTTGTAGAACAAGAGTGGTTGTCAGTCACTTTGTTCATGAGTGAGAATGGTGATGGGCGTCAATCATCACCTTCATCAAGTTGAAGAACAAGTGATATCTTGGAACAAGAACAAGCGGAATTGAATGGAAGAACAATAGTAATTGCATTAATACTCGAGGTACAGCAGAGCTCCACACCTTAATCTATGGTGTGTAGAAGCTCCACCGTTGAAAATACATAAGCATAAGGTCTAGGCATGGCCGAATGGCCAGCCTCCCAATGATCTAAGATAGCATAAAAATGAAGATAGCTACCAAAGTCCTCTTAAGATCTAAAGTGATCAAAAGATCTCTCTTACAATAGTAAAAGGTCCTACTTATAAGAAACTAGTAGCCTAAGGTGTACAGAAATGAGTAAATGACATAAAAATCCTCTTCCGGGCCCACTTGGTGTGTGCTTGGGCTGAGCAATGAAGCAAATTTCGTGTAGAGACTCTTCTTGGAGTTAAACGCCAGCTTTAGTGCCAGTTTGGGCGTTTAACTCCCATTTGGGTGCCAGTTCCAGCGTTTAACGCTGGGATTTCTTGAGGTGACTTTGAACGCCGGTTTGGGCCATCAAATCTTGGGCAAAGTATGGACTATCATATATTGCTGGAAAGCCCAGGATGTCTACTTTCCAACGCCGTTGAGAGCGCGCCAATTGGGCTTCTGTAGCTCCAGAAAATCCACTTCGAGTGCAGGGAGGTCAGAATCCAACAGCATCTGCAGTCCTTTTTGGTCTCTGAATCAGATTTTTGCTCAGGTCCCTCAATTTCAGCCAGAAAATACCTGAAATCACAGAAAAACACACAAACTCATAGTAAAGTCCAGAAAAGAGAATTTTAACTAAAAACTAATAAAAATATACTAAAAACTAACTATATCATACCAAAAACATACTAAAACAATGCCAAAAAGTATACAAATTATCCGCTCATCACAACACCAAACTTAAATTGTTGCTTGTCCCCAAGCAACTGAAAATCAAATAAGATAAAAAGAAGAGAATATGCAATGAATTCCAAAAACATCTGTGAAGATCAGTATTAATTAGATGAGCGGGGCTTTTAACTTTTTGCTTCTGAATAGTTTTGGCATCTCACTCTATCCTTTGAAATTCAGAATGGTTGGCTTCTTTAGGAACTCAGAGTCCAGATAGTGCTAATGATTCTCTTAGTAAAGTATGATGATTCTTGAACATAGCTATTTATTGAGTCTTGGCTGTGGCCCAAAGCACTCTGTCTTCCAGTATTACCACCGGATACATACATGCCACAGACACATAATTGGGTGAACCTTTTCAGATTGTGACTCAGCTTTGCTAAAGTCCCAATTAGAGGTGTCCAGGGTTCTTAAGCACACTCTTATTTGCCTTGGATCACAACTCTTTATTTCTTTCTATTTTTTTTTCGTTTTCTCTCTTTTTTTTTCGATTTTTTTTTGAATAGCTTTTTCTTGCTTCAAGAATCATTTTTAATGATTTTTCAGATCCTCAGTAACATGTCTCTTTTTTCATCATTCTTTCAAGAGCCAGCATTCATGAACCACAAATTCAAGATATATATGCACTGTTTAAGCATACATTCAGAGAACAAAAATATTACCACCACATCAAAATAATTAAACTATTATAAAATTCAAAATTCATGCAATTCTTCCTTTTTCAATTAAGCACATTTTTATTCAAGAAAGGTGATGGATTCATAGGACATTCATAACTTTAAGGCATAGACACTAAGACACTAATGATCACAAGACACAAACATGGATAAACATAAGCATAAATTTTCGAAAAACAGAAGAACAAATAACAAGGAAATCAAAGAACGGGTCCACCTTAGTGATGGCGGCTCTTTCTTGCTCTTGAAGATCCTATGGAGTGCTTGAGCTCCTCAATGTCTCTTCCTTGTCTTTGTTGCTCCTCCCTCATGATTCTTTGATCTTCTCTAATCTCATGAAGGATGATGGAGTGTTCTTGATGCTCCACCCTTAGTTGTCCCATGTTGGAACTCAACTCTCCTAGGGAGGTGTGTAGTTGCTCCCAATAGTTTTGTGGAGGAAAATTCATCCCTTGAGGAATTTCAGGGATTTCATGATGAGTGGGATCTCTTGTGTACTCCATCCTTTTCTTGGTGATGGGCTTGTCCTCATCAATGGGGATGTCTCCCTCTATGTCAACGCCAACTGAATAACAGAGGTGACAAATGAGATGAGGAAAGGCTAACCTTGCCAAGGTGGAGGTCTTGTCCGCCACTTTATAGAGTTCTTGGGCTATAACCTCATGAACTTCTACTTCTTCTCCAATCATGATGCTATGGATCATGATGGCCCGGTCTATGGTAACTTCGGACCGGTTGCTAGTGGGAATGATTGAGCGTTGAATGAACTCTAACCCTCCTCTAGCCACGGGCTTGAGGTCATGCCTTCTCAATTGAACCGGCTTTCCCCTTGAATCTTGCTTCCATTGTGCGCCCTCTTCACATATAACTGTGAGGACTTGGTCCAACCTTTGATCAAAGTTGACCCTTCTAGTGTAAGGATGTTCATCTCCTTGCATCATAGGCAAGTTGAACGCCACCCTCACACTCTCCGGACTAAAATCCAAGTATTTCCCCGAACCATAGTAAGATAATTCTTTGGATTCGGGTTCACACTTTGGTCATGGTTCTTGGTGATCCATGCATTGGCATAGAACTCTTGAACCATCAAGATTCCGACTTGTTGAATGGGGTTCGTAAGAACTTCCCAACCTCTTCTTCGGATCTCATGGCGGATCTCCGGATATTCACCCTTTTTGAGTGAAAAAGGGACCTCGGGGATCACCTTCTTCAAGGCTACAACTTCATAGAAGTGGTCTTGATGCACCCTTGAGAGAAATCTATCCATCTCCCATGACTCGGAGGTGGAAGCTTTTGCCTTCCCTTTCCTCTTTTTAGAGGTTTCTCCGGCCTTGGATGCCATAATGGTTATGGAAAAACGAAAAAGCAACGCTTTTACCACACCAAACTTAAAATGTTTGCTCGTCCTCGAGCAAAAGAAGAAAGAAGAGAGTAGAAGAAGAAGAAATGAGGAAGAGGGAGATGGTGGTGTGTTCGGCCAAAGAGGGGGAGAAGTGGTGTTTAGGTTGTGTGAAAATGAAGGGTTGAAGAAGGGTATATATAGGAGAGAGGGGGTAAAGGGTTCGGCCATGATGGGTGGGTTTGGGAGGGAAAGTGGTTTGAATTTGAAGGGTGAGGTTGGTGGGGGTTTATGAAGGATGGATGTGAGTGGTGAAGAGAAAGATGGGATTTGATAGGTGAGGGGTTTTTGGGGAAGAGGTGTTGAGGTGATTGGTGAATGGGGGAAGAAGAGAGAGAGTGATGGTAGGGTCCTGTGGGGTCCACAGATCCTGTGGTGTCAAGGAAAAGGCATCCTTGCACCAAATGGCATCAAATCCACGTTTTGAGCCATTTCTGGCGTTAAACGCCGGGCTGGTGCCCATTCCTGGCGTTTAACGCCAGGTTCTTGCCCTTTCCTGGCGTTTAACGCCAGTCTGGTGCCCCTTTCTGGCGTTAAACGCCCAGAATGGTGCCAGACTGGGCGTTAAACGCCCAACTGCTAGGCTTACTGGCGTTTGAACGCCAGCAGCATCTTCCTCCAGGGTGTGCTGTTTTTCTTCCTGTTTTTCATTCTGTTTTTGCTTTTTTCATTGTTTTTGTGACTTCTTATGATCATCAACCTACAAAAAAGATAAAATAACAAAAGAAAATAATTAATTATGAAACATTGGGTTGCCTCCCAACAAGCGCTTCTTTATTGTCATTAGCTTGACAGAGGACTCTCATGGAGCTTCAGAAATGCTCAGAACCGTGTTGGAACCTCCCAACACCAAACTTAGAGTTTGAATGTGGGGGGTTCAACACCAAACTTAGAGTTTGGTTGTGGCCTCCCAACACCAAACTAGAGTTTGGTTGTGGGGGCTCTGTTTGGCTCTGTTTTGAGAGAAGCCCTTCATGCTTCCTCTCCATGATGACAGAGGTATATCCTTGGGCCTTAAACACCAAGGATTCTTCATTCACTTGAATGATCAACTCTCCTCTATCAACATCAATCACAGCCTTTGCTGTGGCTAGGAAGGGTCTGCCAAGGATGATGGATTCATCCATGCATTTCCCAGTCTCTAGGACTATGAAATCAGTAGGGATGTAATGGTCTTCAATCTTCACCAAAACATCCTCTACAAGTCCATAAGCTTGTTTTCTTGAGTTGTCTGCCATCTCTAGTGAGATTTTTGCAGCTTGTACCTCATAGATCCCTAATTTCTCCATTACAGAGAGGGGCATGAGGTTACGCTTGATCCTAAGTCACACAAGGCCTTCTTGAAGGTCATGGTGCCTATGGTACAAGGTATAGAAACTTCCAGGGTCCTGCCTCTTTTGAGGTAATTGCTGCCTAGACAAGTTATCCAGTTCTTTGGTGAGCAAAGGGGGTTCATCCTCCCAAGTCTCATTTCCAAATAACTTGTCATTTAGCTTCATGATTGCTCCAAGGTATTTAGCAACTTGCTCTTCAGTGACATACTCATCCTCTTCAGAAGAAGAATATCATCAGAGCTCATGAATGGCAGAAGTAAGTCCAATGGAATCTCTATGGTCTCATCTTGAGCCTCAGATTCCCATGGTTCCTCATTGAGGAACTTATTGGAGGTCAGTGGGCGTCCAGTGAGGCCTTCCTCAGTGGCGTTCACTGCCTCTCCTTCCTCCAGAATTCGGCCATATTGATGGCTTGCACTCTCCTTTTGGATTTCTTCAGTATTGCTTGGGAGAGTGCTTGGAGGAAGTTCAGTAATTTCTTGCTCAGTGACCACTTGTCCTTCCAGATTCCTATGGAAGATCTAGTTTCAGTCATAAACTTTGAGTGGTTTTTGATTAGATCAGAGACCATGGTTGCCAAGTCAGAATTATTCTGCTTGGAACTCTCTGTCTGTTGCCTGAGAAGATGATGGAAAAGGCTTGCTATTGCTAAACCTGTTTCTTCCACCATTATTGTTATTGAAACCTTGTTGGGGTCTCTGTTGATCCTTCCATGAAAGATTTTGGATGATTCCTCCATGAAGGATTATAGGTGTTTCCATAGGGTTCTCCCATGTAATTCACCTCTTCTAATTGAAGGGTTTTCAGGATCATAAGCTTCTTCCTCAGATGAAGCTTCCTTAGTACTGCTTGGTGCATTTTGCATTCCAGACAGACTTTGAGAAATCATATTGACTTGTTGGGTCAATATTTATTCTGAGCCAATATGGATTCAGAGTGTCAATCTTCAGAAATCCTTTCTTCTGACTAGTCCATTGTTCACAGGATTTCTTTCAGAAGTGTACATGAATTGGTTATTTGCAACCATTAAATCAGTTCTGATTCAGTGGCTCTTCTTCAGCATGAAGATCC